>NW_026268564.1:550-1645 GCF_000697945.3 Frankliniella occidentalis | reverse complement strand
TCACTGGTAATCTGTGGTAATCAATGGCAATCTTTGGTAATCTCTGGTAATCTTTTGTCAGTGGTAATCTTCGGAAACCCTTGGTAATCATAGGCAATCTTCGGTAATCTTTGGTAATCCTTGGTAATCGTCACTTTTTGGTAATCAGGTGTACACGTTTTTTTAGAGTTGGGCACCCCTCGCTCTGAACAGTAAACAAGCGAGAATAAGGCAGGGTCGCAAAACCACCAGAGCAGCAGCCCGCCGCCGGGGCCCCGCAGCCACCGCGAACCTCTTCCACGGGGGGGCTTCTCTGCACCGAGCCCCCCTCCCCATTCCCATCCGCCATGTTTTCTTTTCATTCATATCGCTCTTACTCCAATTGCCTGGAAGCAAGTGAGAAAAGAGAGTAAAAAGTGACAAGGAAAAGAGGGGGTAGAAAACCGCCGCCCTCGCTCCCCACAGTCGTCGTCTCGAACCCGGCCGCCTAATCTCATAAATCCTCGAACAGGCAGCAGAGCAGAGTCGGCCGCCGGCCGGGCCCGGTGCGGTGGGTGTGCTGCCGGTAAGGATGTGGCCGAGCCCCGCGGAAGAATGTCAATAAAGCAAGCCGCGCCCTTTAGAGTCCCGCGGCGGGGCGCTCCACCGCTGCAGCCGGCCCGCCCTGCTGGTGGTGGTTGCTGTTCAAATTTGTATGAAGACATCAAGAGGAGCGCTCAGCGGCGGCGAGCGAGGGATGGAAAATGTCTACGAGGTGGGGGGAGGGGGAGAGGGGGAGGGGGCTCCACCTAACGAAGCGCGGAGGACTGAGTGGGAGTTGAGGGCAGACGCTTCGCCCCGCTCCTGAGTGCCGTCTACTCGCTACCCCCTTCCTCCCCCTCCTACCCTACCCCCTCCATTTTCGAGTTCCTGTTACCTCCGCGGCACGAGGGGGCGAGGGATCTGCGTCTGTCATCCAGAGAGGCTGCAGCCGACAGAAAGAGATGGGCTGGGGAGGGGGGCTGAGGAAGAGGAACGTGGAGTCATTGGGAATCAGGCGCAATGAATGTACCCAATCAGGAAGGAGATAGAGGCTTAGATGGCGGTTGGAGGTTAATTTGTGTTCTTTTTCGTGGA
>NW_026268564.1:0-500 GCF_000697945.3 Frankliniella occidentalis | reverse complement strand
TGTTGAAATTATTGCTCTACAACCATTAAATATGGTCAATAAGGTGAAATTTAGTGATAATGGTTTAAAATTTGGTCAAGTATTACACGGAATACCTAAGGATTACACAGGGATTACACCCTCACCTGTACACAGGATTACGCGAGTGGTGGCCCCCTCGGGAAAACTAGCAATATTGAAAGAAATGCCCGAAAAGTTTTGGGAAAACCAGAGAAAAATGGTCAGTGAAAAGGGTAAAAAGGAAAACCACGAGAAAAACAAAAAGGCCGCAAGAAACTTTCAAAAAAACCTGAACCGGGTAAAAACGAATAAACCGTTAAAAAACAACAGCAAAGAACTGCTCCAGATAACCAAAGGAACTCGGGAAAACCAGGAAGTCTACATTATGTACATGTAAACACCCAACCCAGCAGGCCACAGGCCACAGTCGGAAAACCCTCGAAGTCAATCGTCCAATCGGCCAAGATAAATGTTTTGTCACGATATTTACTAACGCTTCA
>NW_026268563.1:14202-14520 GCF_000697945.3 Frankliniella occidentalis | reverse complement strand
TGCAAAAAATGAGTTATTAAACTAGGTACATCTTTTGAGTATTGACGATGGCCACAAAAGGGTTCAACATAGATATCACTTGACCACCTTATAACACGACCACCATATAACATCTGAGATTGTTTTTAGCCCGCCGCTTCGCTCCGCCGGCAACTCCGTTAGGCAGAGGCCGGGCTTGCTGGTTAGCCCGCCCTTCTGCTCTTAAAAAAGCATTAAAGCGGGCTTATGCAACCGCTGTCGTGTCCGTCTGTCTCTCTGTCGTCCGTGTAAGAGGAAGGAGATGAGCTAGAGGTCTACAAATTACAGGGTGTCTTAGGG
>NW_026268563.1:12617-12940 GCF_000697945.3 Frankliniella occidentalis | reverse complement strand
TACATCTTTTGAGTATTGACGATGGCCACAAAAGGGTTCAACATAGATATCACTTGACCACCTTATAACCCGACCACCATATAACCTCTGAGATTGTTTTTAGCCCGCCGCTTCGCTCCGCCGGCAACTCCGTTAGGCAGAGGCCGGGCTTGCTGGTTAGCCCGCCCTTCTGCTCTTAAACAAGCATTAAAGCGGGCTTATGCAACCGCTCTCGTGTCTGTCTGTCCGTCTGTCCGTCTGTCGTCCGTGTAAGAGGAAGGAGATGAGCTAGAGGTCTACAAATTTCAGGGTGTCTTAGGGCTCACTCCTGGACAACGAAACGC
>NW_026268563.1:10245-10574 GCF_000697945.3 Frankliniella occidentalis | reverse complement strand
CAAGTAAGCGCTGAGCGCTTTGCAGCGGTCCTACAACCCTGCACCTAGTGGTATGGAGAGGGACCATTGCAGATGCCTTAGAGTGACTTACAATGCATGGCACCGTATTGAGGCCTTGGCGTTCTACATTTCTGACGCCCCAGCTGGAGGCGTCGTAGAAGAGCACGGGCAGTGGCCTGCAAAGGTAAAGAAAAGCAGCTATTAATTTTACAGCACTATTTTAAAGGTAAGTGCTGCAAAAAATGAGTTATTAAACTAGGTACATCTTTTGAGTATTGACGATGGCCACAAAAGGGTTCAACATAGATATCACTTGACCACCTTATAAC
>NW_026268563.1:5205-5595 GCF_000697945.3 Frankliniella occidentalis | reverse complement strand
CGAGGGGGTGTTCACTCGGGATTTTCGTGTACACAGTATTTCATAATACGGTATTACGGGTATTACTTGTATTACGGCGGTATTACGTGTATTACGGTGGTATTACGTGGTATTACGGCGGTATTACGCGGTATTACGGCGAGTATTATGAAGTGAATAAAACACCTAGAAATTCGGCAAGCCATCGTGCGGAGGTGTTTGACGGGTCTGCTGGTCTTTCGCCTCCGGTTGACACGACAAGAGCGGGTTGTTGTCGGGGCCCAGGTCACCAACAAGAAAGTAGACGTTTAACTTCTTGCTTATGAGCTCCTGCAGTCGGTTGTCGCCAAACCCCAAAGTACAACGCTTAGTAGAGTGCAATAGTCAGGCAGGGGGGGAGGGGGGTCTTTA
>NW_026268563.1:0-374 GCF_000697945.3 Frankliniella occidentalis | reverse complement strand
TAGAACCGTTATGTAAGTGGTTCACTGGAAAATGTAGTGTGTCACGTGTCACGTCAATGTGAACAGTTTAGGTTACAGAATGTCAAACGTTTCGGTCAGACGAACACCATAGCCCAGAGCTATTGTAACATCACACTTAGCACTTAGGTCACACCACAAACGTGACCAAAACTACGGTCACACTACACAGTCTATGCGACACACTAATCAAGTTCCTCTTGTAGTGTGACGTGTGACACATGTCACACTAGTTTTTGCCTTGTTGAGGTAAAACGCTGCATTACATGTATTACGTGTATTACGTGTATTACGCAGTATTACGTTGTATTATGGGATATAGTGTTCACAGTATTACGCAAGTGAAAACCCCCTCG
>NW_026268562.1:11503-11979 GCF_000697945.3 Frankliniella occidentalis | reverse complement strand
CGAATGAGCGCCACGCGTCGCCAGCCGGCGCGCTCTGGCCGGCGTGCTCCACGTGCTCGGCGCGGCACGCACGAGCGGACCAGAGGCGGCTGGGGAGTGATAACAAGGTGAGGCGATAGCGCGGTCGTGCCCGCGCCCGGCCCCGCCCGCCCCGCCCGCCCCGCCGCGCCCCACCACGCCCCGCGACGCCCTGCCACGACCCGCCACGCCCCGCCTCCTCCGCCTCGGCGCCACTGAACCCGGCGCACCTGCACCACTTATTCGGGTGGTTGTTATTAAAGTAGGAGCGCGACAGCGGCAAAGCTCTTTGGTGCGGGAAAAGTGAAACTGAAACTGGTGGGACGGGCTTGCGCTTGCGGGCTGCGAATGGAGGGAAGGGGCGGGGGCCGCGAGTGGCGAGAAAAGACGCAGAAAGCAGCAAACTGCTGTCGAGTGGCGGGTGCGAGCTGGAGTGAGCGGGAGAGCTCGTTAGTGTT
>NW_026268562.1:11176-11453 GCF_000697945.3 Frankliniella occidentalis | reverse complement strand
GCGAGCTGGAGTGAGCGGGAGAGCTCGTTAGTGTTGATGCTGTCGGACTTGCCAATCCCGTCACCCAATCCTTAATCTGCTGGAATCGCGGGTGTCCAAGGATCACCACTCTCGGCCATACAAATGGGACATGGGACGCCATAGAGTCATCGCGCCAGACGACAAATCGGCATCGTTCCCTCGCCAAATCGTCGGGTAAAGGTTGCTCACTGACTGCTCATTCGGCATACCCATACTTGAACTATCCTGCCCCCTTTGCTGTTATTGGTCTGGTGAG
>NW_026268562.1:5916-6376 GCF_000697945.3 Frankliniella occidentalis | reverse complement strand
GCGGGGCGTGGCGGGGCGTGGCGGAGCGGGGGCGACTCGCACCGCGGCGACGAGACGCTCGCGGATGCTGCTGCCGGGGCGAGGCGGATCGAGGCCGGCCAATAAATGCCCGCGGTGGGTGCCAGACGGGTTAGGAGAGGGGGAGTGAGTGAGAGTGATGCTGAGTGAGAGCTAAATAGTGGAATAGGCGCCAGTGTGTGTGTGCGTCTGCCTGGGCGTACCAAATCATGATCTACTTATTTTTCACACCCTAGCCAAGAAACCAAATTATCCCCACATGCTGAGGACATCACAGCCACAGCATACCATACACCTCACGATTGTTCACTGTGGAAAACATCGTCGTAAATTTACAAAGTTTTTGTAAACTTGAATTATAATTTCAGTTGTAAGTTTACGAGAGCACATTTTTTACTCCCTAATGAATTTTAGGTCGATACGACTCGTCTCATCAGAAAAT
>NW_026268562.1:5462-5848 GCF_000697945.3 Frankliniella occidentalis | reverse complement strand
ATCGAGGCCGGCCAATAAATGCCCGCGGTGGGTGCCAGACGGGTTAGGAGAAGGGGGAGTGAGTGAGAGTGATGCTGAGTGAGAGAAAGAGCTAAATAGTGGAATAGCCGCCGGTGTGTGTGTGTGTGCGCGTCTGCCTGGTCGTACCAAATCATGATCTACTTAATTTTCGCACCCTAGCCAAGAAACCAAATTACCCCCACATGCTGGGGCCATCACAGCCACAGCATACCATACACCTCACGATTGTTCACTGTGGAAAACATCGTCGTAAATTTACAAAGTTTTTGCAAACTTGAATTATAATTTCAGTTGTAAGTTTACGAGAGCACATTTTTTACTCCCTAATGAATTTTAGGTCGATACGACTCGTCTCATCAGAAAAT
>NW_026268562.1:0-599 GCF_000697945.3 Frankliniella occidentalis | reverse complement strand
GACAAATCCGCAGACCGGTTCATTAAAAAAATGTCCATCCGTGGAATTTTCCAATAAAGTTACACATTAAAAAATTCACGTCCAAACGAAAAATAATTAAGAAGGTTTTACCTTATCCTTAAATGTTAGTGTACCAGGTGGCTGACTCACGCCGCGCACGTTCGTAGTTATACTGTACCGGTTGCACGCGCGCGGGCGGTTTGCCTACTCGCACGGAGCCGCAAAAAGCCGCGGGCAGCGAGTATATGGGCAAACCCGCTCGTACCCGTGCATGCGGTACAGTATATAGCTACGAAAATGCGCGCCGTGAGTCAGCCACCTGGTATTGTTGTTGTTGTTGTTGTTATATTTTATTTTTAGTTTCAAAAATTTAGAGCACAACCCGTTATCTGACTTACGCCGCGCACTTTCGAAGTTATACTGTACCGCATGCACGGGTGCAGGCAGGTTGTTTGGTTGGTTTGCCTCTCGGCTCCATATGGCCCCGTGCGAGTAGGCAACCCGTCAGCACGCGTGCGAGCGGTACAGTTGGTACCGACAAAAGTGCGCGGCGTGAGTCAGCACCCTGGAATTATTATTTGCTATGGAACCCCTTATAA
>NW_026268561.1:8451-9048 GCF_000697945.3 Frankliniella occidentalis | reverse complement strand
CCCCCCTTGCCTCCGCCGCTGCGTGCGGTCCCGACCTTAACCGCCACGCCGCGCCCAGCCGCAAGCGGTAGCAGGCAACCAATCTCCCGCTGGACGGAAGGAGGGGAGGAAAATGAAAGATAAAGACCACGTACCAATATAACGCGAGAAGCACACATTCACCCCCTACGCCTTTTCTAGCGCGTGCACACACACACACGCACACACGCACACTCATACACAGTCCTGCTGCTGTGTGAGTGGGGCCATCGCGAACAGTTTGGGGGGGCTATATCACTATACAAAGAAAGAGAAAGAGGGTGTGAAGAAGGGGAGAGGAGGGGGGGGGGGCGCTGGAGTATAGTGAGGGCGGTGGACAAAGAGAGGCTGGCGCGCCGGGGATCATGGGAGGGTGGATTAGTTTCGACACTCGTCATTCGTCGATGTGTGTGTGTGTTTTGCGTTACGCACATGACGCCAGCCTGCCCGCCCGACCCGTCCCGCCCTGCCCCGGCGGGGCGGCGGCGCGGGAGGTGCGGTTGAGTGTGTTTTGATTGGTTGGTCTGAGCTGTTGCTGCGGTGGCAGTGGTGAGCCCCGTCCGCCTCACCGCTCCACCC
>NW_026268561.1:7984-8401 GCF_000697945.3 Frankliniella occidentalis | reverse complement strand
AATGCCAGAAACTAAGGCAGGAGACCAAAATCTCTTTCTCAAAGGAGCACCTGCTGGCTCTAACAGAGGGGAACCCTTCCTCCACTTTCCTTCGATGTCCTCCCACCCCGGTAATACCGACGGTAAACACAAGGACACAACTCCTCCCTCTGGAAATGGCCCAAAACATGTGTTCATTGTCCCTGCTTGTTTTCCAACAACTATTTTTAACAGTGTGTAGTTTTCGGTGGTCTTTGCAGGCAGGTGTCGCCTTGTTTTAAAGTGTATTAGGCACTGGTCGAGTTGGAAGCCTAATAAGAGAGAGGGGGAAGGGGGGGCGGTAGGCAGGAGTGTGTTAGCCGTGAGCAGACGCGTCAGTTTTTTGTCCTGGGAGGAAATCCTCATCCTTTCTCTCCCCCTCCTCTCACCGACCTCCCT
>NW_026268561.1:5080-6492 GCF_000697945.3 Frankliniella occidentalis | reverse complement strand
CCTAGCTATCTTGCAGTCAGGCAAGGTTGGTGTGTATATGCACTTGACGAGGGCGAGCAGGCGGACGTGAAATGTGCTGTCGGCAAACGAGCCCGTAGATGCGCACGTTCGTTGTCGGGGACGAGAGCTACTTTGTGCCGGGAGTTGGGAGGGCTCTGTCGGCCTGACGACCGCCGCGTTTACAGGCGCACCCCGCGCCCCTTGCGCGTGAGACGGACTCGTTTCCGGTGCCTCCGTTGCTTTTGTGCCGGTTTTCCTCCTCCGCTCAAGGAGAGATGTGGAGGGCTGCAGCCTTCCCTCCCCTCGCCGCCACGCTGCTGCGCCCTGCGCCGGCCGATGCAAAGTGTTGTCGGGAGGAGTTGTTGCGAATAAGCGCTGCGGTAGAAACAGCTCAACAACAACAACAACTCCGTTAATACCAGGGCCCCGTCGTCCGGTCCCCGCCGGGCCCGGGTGCATAGCGGAGCCCGGCGGCCCGGCTTTAGGCTCGAAACTTGCTCGCCTCCGCCTCCCTCCCTGCCTTTGCTCTCGTGCTGCTGTCATCCGCGCCCCGTCGTCGCGTCGTCATCCCTTTCCCCCGATGAAAACTTGGAGAAGGACGAGAAAGATGGCAAAAGGACGACGACGGTGACGAGGTCGACGACGTCGTTTTCGTCTGGAAGTAGAGTGACTCCGCGCCGCGGGCGGCAGCCGTTTGGAAGTAGAGTGACCTCCACAGGCCGACCGTTGAAATAATTCCGCCATCGCTCATCAGCGTAATGCTCTGGCCTGGCCGCCCCTGGCCCCCGCAGCCTCACACATAAACCGTAATGAGTGTCACCTCGGAGTGCCTCTAAAGCGGAGCGAGCGGAGCGCTATAGGCGGCGGCCAAAGTCCTCGCTTTTCAAGGCGGGCGCGTAGGCGGCGCGGCTATGGGCGGCGAGGGGAGAGGCGCCTGCTGGAGGCGGTCAGGTCGGGGGCCTCCACGGGACGGGCCGCGTAAACTTCGCTTTTAATAATTTACAGGTGATGATGGTGATGGTGCAAGGGGGCTCTTTCTCTGCTGCCGCCGCTGCTGCTGCTGCCGCCATCCCCCTGTGGTCCGAGTGCTCTGGTAGTCATATCGGAGAGTGTAGGGAAGGGAGTGGGGTGGGGGTGAGGGGGCCCATGGGAACAGCAATGCACGATCATCCACGTTTTATGCCCTTCCTACTATCTTCCATCTCTCGATTTTTTTCTTCTTCCTCTTTTCTCTCTGCGTGTGTGTGTGAGAGAGAGAGTGGGAAGGGCCTTCTTCCTTCTTTCATCTTCTCTTTTGACCGATTTGCCCAGTTCTGGTTTGTAGCTACGTCTGATTTACAAAACGCTCGTTTTCAAAATTAAAACCATTTTGCGAAGGGTGAACTTTTGGCTAAAATTTAAAACAATAATAA
>NW_026268561.1:3601-5030 GCF_000697945.3 Frankliniella occidentalis | reverse complement strand
TAATTTAAAAAATAATTAAAAATTGGGTTTAATTATGGGGAGAGGAGTATAAAACACTGCAGAAAGGTGCTCGCGTCAAATGGATGGCTCAAATTCCTGTTTCGAAAAGGGGGACCCTCTGGCCTTTTACCTTCGCGACTTTCATTTAACGGCGAAGGTCGGCTAATAAGAGAGAAATGTAACGGAGCGTGGCCGTGGCCGCCTCATCGAGCGTGACATTGTAGGCGGCCCGGCACCCCTTTCACGTTTACAGGATGTTATCAGCAGAGCGAACCGAGATGTTATCAAAAGAAGGGGGAAAGGGGAAGCGGACACGAGTCGTTAGTGAAATCGAGCCTAAACCAGTTGCATCGAGGACGGGAAAGAAAGACTCAGCGATACAAACACAATTGGCGCGAGAGTTTGTTTTGCGCGCCCGCTCCGCGCCACCACCCCTGGCCTCGGAGACAGACACTCGGCAGGGAGAGAGAGAGAGAGAGAGAGAGAGAGAGAGAGAGAGAGAAGGGGGGAGGGAGGACGCATCCCGCAGGTCGGTCCGCCGCCATTAAAACTTATCGGCGCCGGCGTCGGCTCAGAGGGAGCGCTGCTCGAGAAGACGGAAGTAACCCTTAACTGCTACAGTTTCCTCCCACTCCCATCCCGCACCCCTCCCGTGCACATGGTACTTTTAAGACTTTCCTTTCGTTTGCCTTTCGCTCTAATCCTTATTTTCTTTTGTTTTGCACCCCCGCCCCGCCCCCCGCTGGCGCGCGGCGCGCCTCTCGGATCCATTTGAACCTCTGCTGCCCCCCCGCTCTGCTCTGCTCCGCCTTGGCGCGGCATTTGTTTCAATCCTCTCAACTGTTTGGTCCGCTCTCATTGTCACGACCGGGGCGGCCGCCAGTACACGCTCCCGGTAGGTGGGAATATTTAGTGGGAAAAGGGGGGAGGGGAAAATTTACTTCATTCATTTGTTTTTGTTATGATTGTGTTAATTTTTTTATATCGTCATACATACATTTTGTAGACCCTTTGATATACTTTGCCAAAGGAGAAATGCTGCTGTGAGGTTACTTCCACTACGTGTCGTGTACCTAAAGACATGTGTGTTTGTGTCCCCATCCCTTGCTGCATGCCAACATGCCCATCTGCCTTGATGCCACTTCCAAACCATCTCTCACTCTGCCCCCCTCCCCACCCCTCTACCCCCTCCGTCCTGCGCATCTCACTCCGGAGCATGATGGGTTTATGAGCCCCCCCCCCCCCCCCCACTATACCGTCTCCCGCTATGCACTCCCCTCGCGCCGCGCCGCACGTCGAATCCACACATTTGTTTTCGGTTCCCAGTCTTATCGGTGATCGGTTCGCCCGCCCCGGCCGGCGGCCCAATGGGTCAGAAAACGACGTGAGCTGGTAGAAAGGGAGAAGGGAAAAGAATCTGAGGGGAGGG
>NW_026268561.1:0-1501 GCF_000697945.3 Frankliniella occidentalis | reverse complement strand
GCAAGAGCTGCTCCATTGGTCATTCCCGGACGGTATTCGAACACGCCCCTCTCGCGCGCGCAGCACACAAGACTCAATCCCTCCCCCCTCTCTCTATCCCTCTTTCCCCCTCTACCTGCGCCCCGCTGCGCCCTCTCCTTCGGAGTTAGCTAGTCCGCACCCCACAATGAAAATTTGACACCCGAAAAACGTCTAATAGTTTTTGATAGTTCCAGGTGGCTGACTCACGCCGCGCATTTTCGTAGTTATACTGTAGCGCATGCATGCGTGCGGCGTGTTGCCTACTCCCACGGGACCATAAGGAGCCGTGGGCAGCGAAGCCCGCACCCGTGCATGCGGTACACTGTACCTCCGAGAGTGCACGGCGTGAGGCAACCACCTGGTACCGCGTTGTCAACAACGTCATTTTCGTCTCAAGGACGAGAGACCTGTGGAAGTTACAAAAAATCACCCTATCTCCCCCTTTGCCATTTCAGTGCAAGGATGCCATCAAAGCGGTGACTAAAGTTAACGGCATGCTTGTTTTTTCGGTGGTCCCGCAGGCTACGTGTACGGGGTCCTTACAACCGTCCTAAAGTACAGGAGCGAAAAAATATATATACAGCCCGACGGTGTCTTTCAGAGACACGTGAAATTGTTGTGTGTTTTGTATTCCTGTTTTCTTTTTTACTCGGGCGTTTTGCACCTCTATACGGCAAATGTACTTTCTTTGGCCTCCTTGTGTTTACACATGAGGCGCGTGTAGGGGAGGGGGGCGAAAGAAGGCGGACGAGCCGCGGCGAAAAGAAGAAGAAAAGGCGCAGGATGTGAGCGTGCTCTCGTCTGAACGGGGCCGTCACAGAGGAACGCGCGGAGATGTAAAAGAGTGGCAAGATGAGCCACATAAACAGGAGGGGAAGACATTCCGCTGGGGATACGCGCGCCAAAGGGGAGAGGGAGAGAGAGAGAGAGAGAGAAGGTTAGGGGAGGGGATGGGGGAGCGGCGACTTTGATGGTCTTGCTGAAAAATGTGTGTCGACCTTTAAGGTGGCGGCGCGGTGTCCAATAGGGAGGATCAGGCGAGAAGGACGAGTGTGCCCCCCGTGCAGAGGTGGGCGAGGGGGTTGGGGGCAAGGCTAAGGCAATATAGCATGGGGCCAACAGTGAGAATGGACGTGCCCGCGCACACACACACACACACACTCACACACCCTGCTCGAGCACACTCTTACGCGCGTCGTGGCCTGCTTGTCGTGTAGCGGCGAGTTTATTCTTATCTCCGGCAGACGTGCTTCGTTGCGTGTGGTAATACACGATGGTGCCCTCTTTCTTGTTTTCTTTTCTGCCTATTTCGTCCCGTTCCCGTCCCCATACGCTGCCCCCCTCCCCCTTTCTCAGTGGGTATTTCTCAACGACGCATCACTTGGGAGGGGGGAGCAGGCAGGGAGGTCGGAGAGGGTGCAGGTCCCTTGGGAAGGCCTATTTGTCGGGAGAATGCGCACAGGCATTTGCATGGACCCCC
>NW_026268560.1:22467-24448 GCF_000697945.3 Frankliniella occidentalis | reverse complement strand
ACCCGCGCGTCCCCGCGGACCCCACCGCCCCACGCCAATCACTGTAGGCCAATCGGCTCCTGGCGCGACGAGCTTCCTCTTTTGTCAGCACGACGGCAGCAACTCAGGTGTGATGGTGCTCGACCGACGTTTATGTGTTTTTCCCGTGGTTTTTGTTTTTGTTTTGTATTTTTTTTTTCTTGTGTGATTTCATTTTTATTGAGAGCAGCAGAACCTAAACTAGCCACCTAATTTTCTCTATGCACGCGGCAACAACAGACGTGTAGCTCGTTGTACGTTTTGTGGCTGCTGCGAAATACCACACACATCGGTGCAGTTTATTTCCTTCTCTGGAACCCTTCCGTCGAGTCGTGACACCCTCACGTCGTCGCCCTCCTTCATCGATCAGGACTCATTACTCTCTCAGTGGCGCCGGCCGCGGTTGCGAGGCGGGAAGGAGGAGGAGGAAGGGAGGAAGGAGGAGGGCGGTGGTGGTGGAGGAGACGTGGGACCCTTAACAAGAGGCTTGTGTTAATGACCCCCGAGGTATCCGGTCGACTCACGCCACGTTCTACATGTCTGTCTGTCTCTCTGTGTGTTGCAGGTACAGTGCCAGCTTGAGTGGGGTCGAAGGTCGAATAGGGGAGTTTCGTATACGATAACAACTGCGTAAGTAGAAACGTCAAGTGAGAAAAGCACGAGGAAAGGTTGGGAAGAGGAGGCTGGGTGATTCGTCGGTATGAGAAACTGTCAAGACGACGAAATTCCCCCGCCGTGCGTTCTCTTGATTTAACGGCAAGACACAAGTGGAGAGATGATGATGATGATAATAAGATAAGAGAATGCCAGGGCCAGGACCGTTGGTTTGTTATTGCCTCCCCCACGTTTGTGTTTCCATCTTCATACACTCGAGGCTGGTTATGCGGCTCGGATACGGTCGGGGAGACCCCAATAAAGCGCGGCGACTTCGGATTTCGTTTGTCCGGGACGCCGCGGGACCGCGGGACGGGGGCGCGACGGGCTAATATTATCTCAACGACCTAATATGAATCAGTCGGCGTTCCTCCTCATCTCATATCCACCGTGTGGCAGAGCAGAGCGGGAGAGAGAGTGGTCCTCTCCTGCTCTCCCGCGGGAGCTCGTCACACGGCCGGGAGATATCGCCACTTGACCCTCCTTCCCTCCCCTCTCTCTCCGGGCGCGCGGGCTCTCCCGACATTAAAGGACTCGGTGGCAAACACGTTTTGGGGGATGTCCAACAGCCCCGGGGGCCACGGCGTCATAAAGCCCGATACCTACCTACTGCGCGCCATAACCTCCTGCCCTCCCCTTACCCCGTCATCCTGGTGGCGCCCACGAGGCGCGCGAGGCCTGGCGCCATCAAGTAGTGTGTGTCCTTGTTAGAGACACCACCTGAGGGCCGAGGGGGCGGCGGTGTGAGTGGGCAAGAGGTACTAGCGCCACCACCCGCGAGTTGTAAAACCATCGCCGGGACGGGTTGGCGCGGCAGCCGCAGCACCAGGAGATGGAGAGAGAGGGAGAAGAGAGGTATGGGAGGCGAGGACCGTCAGATAGAGGGCGGGAGATTGCTTTTAAAAAGTTCTGTGCTGTGTTGGGGTTGCGGGGCTGGTAGAGGGAGAGGAAGGAGGGAGAGCGAGAGAGATGGGCGTGCCTTGGAGTGTACCTTGTGACTGTTGCGAACGCCCGTCCGAACACATACACATCAAAGCTTGTGTGGTTGTGGCTGTGGCGTGGTGCGGCCCGGGCCTCCCCGTCGCCCGCTCGCGACGTATCATTTGAGACCCCAAACTGGCTGCGATGGCTGCGCGCGTTGTGTTGTGCGTCTCGGAGGGGAAGCAGGCGCGACCGAGCAGAGAGGAGGGCGGCGGCAGTGCGTGTTTGTAGTTGTGCTGCAGAGATGATGTCGAATTAATTAGTCGCGTTCCTTAAAAGGTATCCTCCTCGCAGCGGCGCGCGCCAGGCGAACAACAATCCCCTCCCC
>NW_026268560.1:15383-18716 GCF_000697945.3 Frankliniella occidentalis | reverse complement strand
TCTCATTGAATCTGACTTTGGAGAATTGATTTCTCCATGATTAAAAAATGAAATAAAAGTGGAGAGTGTACACTGAATGTTTTGAGTGAAGTACACACCTTGCACATCGGGCATGTGAGCACCGCACCTGTGGTTAGTCGCCTCCCCGGCGAAGAAGATGACGCCGTGCACAGGCTCGGCCAGCGTGCGCGAGAGCTGCGTGCCGTCCTCGCCGCGCGGGTACTGCGTGGTGGCGCCGCACGCCAGGGGGTCGCAGCTCCACCTGGACCGCACCATGTGCGTCGGGTAGGGGAAGTCGTGCTGGCCGGAGCACTGGCGCAGGTAGCGGGTGACATCCTCGACGACCTGCGCGTCGCTGAGGTGCTCGAAGGCGAGGGCCGATTCGCCCTGCACGTCCAGCTTGAGGACGTGGCTGGAGCCCTGCACGGCGCGCAGGCGGGTGACACCACGCAGCCACTGGTCCTGGCCCGCCGCGCCTGCAGCGCCCTCTGGTGGGGTCCGCTCCAGTCGCACGCCCTCCAGCCACGTCCAGAAGGGCTTCTCGTAGTCCAGGAACACGCGGTTGTATGCCTGCACCTCGAGCTTCTCAAGCGCGCTCACCTGTGGGAAGGTATGCCAGACTGGAGCATTTTGTCCCATGCGAAACATTTTGACATTTTGCTGATGAGTTGTTGGCGGTATTACCTTGTTGCAAGGCAGGCCGGGCAGGAACATGGCGGAGTGCGTGTGCTTGAGGACGCCCAGGGGCAGGGCCACGACGATGTGGTCGGCGCGGTGCTCCTCGCCGTCCTCGCAGGTGACGAGGGCCTTCTGTCCGGGCACCAGCCCCCAGCGCACCGTCTGTACGGTCTTGTTGTAGCGCACGCGCGCGGGGCCCAGTGTCCGCAGCAGCGGCTCCAGGGTGGCCACGTGGCCAAGGGGCACCCGGAAGTCCGCGCCCGGGAGCTCCACGTGGGCGCACACGTGGTCGTGCACGAGGAAGCTCCTGTCGCGCGGCGACCGCAGGCGGCGCGCGCTCAGCAGCCCCACGATGATCCTGGCCGTGACGTCGCGGTGCTCGGCGGAGACCCTCTGCAGCTCCAGGCGTGCGCGGTGTCCAACAAGTTCGTCCGCCTGCCTAACAGTGCGGTCGGGCTTAAGTTGGAGCTACTTTCGAGGTCGCCGTGTCGACGATGCGGCCCACCACCGCTGCTCACCCGGAGCTCGACAGGGCCAGCGCGTCCTCTTCGATGACCCTGGCCAGGTCGTAGGCGCGCATCGCCACCGCGCTGGCCACCGGCATGCCCTTCTCGTCCACGAACAGGGTCCGGGCGGCGTCGGCCCGCATAGGATTACACGGGTAAAGGCCGGCGCCCGCCCTCAGTGGAGAAGTCACGGCGGCCGCGGGCCGCGCAGTGAAGGTGCCGGGCAGGAAGCCATCGAGCACGGCGCGTCGGACCACCTGGTTGTCGGCCACGTGCCTGTAGGTCCTCCAGGGCGCCCCGAGCTCGATGACGGCGTCCCCGAGGAACGAGGACTGGATGCGGCCACCGGGCCGGTCGCGGGCTTCCAGCACGGTGACCTGTAGGCCGCTGCTGCAGATGCGGTTGGCTTCGGAGACAGGGCCTTTTCATTTACCTTCGCCGTCACCACGTCGTCGACCTGCGCACCTTGCCGACACCCTGCTGCACCAGGTGCGCCGCCGCGCTCAGTCCGGCCAGCCCCGCGCCGAGCACCACGACCTCGGGGTCCGCCTCGGGGAGCTGCGTCCGCTCGAGGCAGAACCTGGAACCGGCGAGTGCAGCTGGCTGGTGCTGGTGCTTCAGAACACCCGTGCCGCATGGCGTGATCTTACCGCTTGGGCTCCGGGTCGGCTCGATGGGCGTGGGCCTCTAGGCTGCAGGACGCCGTCGGTAGGGCGCACAGTGCGTCCGGCCTCTCCTTGGGCACGGGCAGGTTGGACGCGTGGCGGCGCGTAGTGGTCCGGAGCAGCGTCGCCAGCGGACGCGACACGAGGCACGGCATCCTGGACGTGTGGGTGACGCTGACGGCGTGCTGTGGTTGGCGGCGACGTCGGGGAAAGTCGTCCCTCTTTTATAGCAGGCGGTAGGAGCGTGTCATTGTCGGCGAGAAGCCGAATGGCCTGTCGGGGTAAAGGGGGTGAGGGGCCGGGAGGAAGGGCCACGCAATAATCCCAAGATGATTTTGGCCGCGGGCCGCTGGCATCCTCGTGGAAGATGGTTTCCCTGCGCTTTCACTCTCTCTCTCCCCTCACCCCTTCACCTGAAACTTAGACGCCGCGCCCTGCAGGGTCGCTCTGCCGGCTCTGCCACGCCCCCTCAGCCCCCGCCCCACCCTTGGTCGCCCCAGGGCGCGGATGCCCTACTGCCAACTCGCCCGTTGTTCTTTATCGGAAACCTTGAGACCAAAGTTGAAATCCTTTCCTTCCTCTGTCTCATCTTCTCTGAGTGGAGGGGTGCGTCGGGGAGCGGCGGGCGGGGGTGGACCGCGCCGTAGGCTTGCATTGAACCATATCTGTCCTAGTCCATCCTGACCCCTGGGGCCAGAAGGGCGGGAATTTCGCCGATTTTGCCCTGGACTGATTAGTCGGTGAACGCGCGCTAAAATTAAAGTAGATTCGATTTCCGTACTACTTTGCTTGTGCAGGGCCTGTAATAGGCCCCATCCCAGAATTTTATTCTTTACTTCGATTGTGGTCTTTGCGCCTGTTTGTTGAAGATTAAAAAATATCCTCTAATTTTTAGTCTAAATGAAACTCTCCACAAATTAGAAGTGCATAGAAGGATTAAATAATTCATTACCCCCCGAAACTTGTTGAAAGATGAATCTACTTGAAATTAGAGCTGCACCAATGTTTTTTGGTCTTGTTTTATCGTGATTTTTCGAGGGCAGCTGGGGTGGGGTTATAACGTTAGATAACACCATCGAGGCCACGGGGAATCAGAGAGAGAGGTGGGGGAGGAGGGAGGGATGGAGGGAAAAACGGAGTTGGAGGTGAAAAGTTTTAATTTTTGCAGCGCTCGCGCTGGTCCCCTTTCTCCCCCTTCCCCTCATTGGGAGCCAAACGCCGTGGAGCAAACTGATGCGATCGGGACGGCCAATCATTGTCGGTGTCCCAAAGTAGAGGAATTAATCGGGAAAGGGGAAGGGGGGTGCGCTGCACACCTCTAGTCTTTCTTCTTCTTTCTCGCTTGCTGCTCGGATTAAGTCTTTTTTCTTTTCTTTATTTTCACGAAGAGTGACAAAGAAAGAGAGGGTGTGATTTCATTTTTTCGCCCCTTTTTCTCGTCGCCCTGCTGCCTGGCCGCTTGGGTGCTGCTGGCGCGGGCGGGG
>NW_026268560.1:14240-15333 GCF_000697945.3 Frankliniella occidentalis | reverse complement strand
GGGGGGAGGGAGGGGGGGACTCAAAGCGAAACTTTTGTGATGTCTAGCGGATGAATCGTGACTTTATAATTGCCTGGGAGGTGCGGGCCTGGCTGCTCTGCTCTGGCGAACTGACCGAATGGTTTGTCGAGGCGGGGCCAGCGGGGCGCTCTGATCGGAGCCCCGGACGGCGTCGCCTCTCTCACGGCCCACCGGTAATTAATTTGCAACGCCAGGACCGCTCGGGAGGGAGAGGTGTTCATTCGCTCTCTGTGTTGTTCCCTCGGTACGTTTGACCTCTGGACGACTGGCTTATTTTGTCCAGCTTGAACAACGTGGCTCATGGAGAAGAGTACGCTTTCTCTCTCTGTAGTAAATGTGACATTAGGACCGATTAGGACACAGTAGGTACAAGACTATCGAGTCTAAATGCCCCACTGTTGCGGGACTTTTCGTTCTGGTAACGAACAGTGTGAATGTTAATTTGTTGCATTGAAAGAGTTGCGACACATCCCTTGTCGGCGAAAAACATTTGACCTCTAGACGACGTCAGCACCGATCCTCCCGTACTCGCTCAGTCGGGTTTCTGTGATGCTCCCGCACATTTCATCATAATTTTCTTTACTGCGCCGTCCTGCTCCTGTCCCCCTACCAATCCCCTCCGCTCTATCTCTTTGCTTGTCCTCGTCTCGTTATCATTCAGTCGTCGTCATAAGAGCAGGACGACGTCCAGGCGAGCAGCGTCTTCAAATATAGGAGAATGAGATGAGCCGAGCTACTTGTTCCGCTCCGACTCTCCCTGCTCCTCGCTCACCCCCAGCTCCCGGTCTCCCTGATCATCTCCTCTATGCGACGCACACACACACACAGACGCCCACGTCCAACTCTTCTTCCTGCCCCCCGCAGCGTTATCCCCGCCGACCCGAACGACAACTATTTTTACTGCCCTTGTGATTGCCCTCCTCCCCCCCTGTGCTGAGGTGGCGCGGCGGGGTTGGTCGGGGTCGGGCTGGCCCATGACTCGCCCCGCCGCCACCGCGCTGGACGTTCTGCGTCGTCGACAACTTGGGACGAAGCAAACAAAGCCATTAGCTGTGAGCGGACGGGCGGGGCC
>NW_026268560.1:8775-10648 GCF_000697945.3 Frankliniella occidentalis | reverse complement strand
CCCCCTCTCTCTCTCTCTCTCCCTCGCCCTCGCGGCTCGATGGAATATTTAGCAGGGGCGCTCTCCTCTCGGTTGGGGTCCAGTCCGCTCATTACTCATGCACGAGCACCTTTAAATCTTGTCAGCGACTGTCCCAGCTGGTTATCTATCCATTCATCTCATCCGGCCGCCGGGACAAGCCAAGCCACCCGGGGAGAGAGAGGGAGGGAGAGAGGGAGGGAGGGAGAGAAGGAGAGATAGACAGATGGAGGAGAGGGGACATTTTTTTTTTCTCTTTTTTTTTGCCGCAGCCGCTATCTTCCTTCTGCTGGGAGTGAGGAAGGGAAAAACGCTGCTCACCTGCTATTGCAGCTTGTGCCGCGAACAAGCGGGCGGGAACGAGCAGCGGTCTGCAAACACGCCTCGCTCCTCGACGCCCCGCCACGCCCCGCCACGCCGCGCCTCTGATTGCGGAGGATTGATTCGCCCGTCTCGCTGCTGCCGCCCCATTTCCCTGCTAACGCTATGGGCCCCGTTAGCGCCAGTGAGGTGGGCAACCCATTTGACACCACGTCCACCATTACCATCACCAACCATGTACCAGCACGAACTACCATCATCCACGAGCACCTGAACTACCACCACTACAACTCCCGCACCCACGTCACACCCATCAAACACCACCATAATTTACCATCAACCACCACCACCATCTTCACTCGCCATCATAAACTTCCGATCACTCACCATCACCTACCATTTGCTGAGCATCGCATCGCTAACCACCCAGCAGCAGCAGCGCCGCGACCGCCGCCGCGCCGCCGTGTTTAGATCCGGCTGCTCAGTTGTTGAGCACAGTGTGTCGAGTTGATTTGTTTGCCACTCGATTGCTGTTTGAGCGCGCGCGGTGCGGGGACTCTCTCGCCGAGCCAATGTGAAAAGAAACTTACCTGTGCGTTAAATGTGCGGCTCTCCCTCTCTGGTTGGGCGGACCGCAATGTGGATCTGAATGGTGATTCAGCGCGGCCTATTGAACGCGGCCGTTCGACCGCGATGTGGAACCGAATGGGACGCCGACCGCCGGCCTGTGATTAACGCGCACTAATGAAACGAGCGCACTTTTTTATTTCATTTTTCTTTTCTTTCCCCTCTTTTTTTTCTACGACTGACACTTTGCACCTACCTCCGGTTTGTTTGATTATACGGGTGGCGCGCATTTCTTCTCCATTCATGTACAAATTTTACGTCTCTCATACAGTGTGCGTGGTCCGTATCTGACTCGTCATCCCCCTGCTACATTATGCTCCTCGGCGCCTCCTGTGGCGCCTCCTGTGCCGCCCCGACCGGCTCATCCGCGAGGCGAAAATAGTGGCGTTATGACTGGATGAAACATGAGGACGGTAATCTTGCCAATTTGGAGGCAGCATAGGTGTCTCATTAGTGCAGGGCAGGGCGGGACTGGCGTGTGCTTGTGTTAGTGTGTGTGTGTGTGCCGCAGAGGAAAGACGGGAAAGCAAATGGAAAATCAGAGGAAGAAGACGAAGAAGCAGAGGAGGAAGAAGAATTCAACTTAACCCCCCCCCTCGCGCCATATCTCCCTCTCCTTTCGCTCGACTTATACTCCGTAAGACTCACGACCCGGGGAACCGTTTATACTAACTAGATGTTTGTAGTGGTCTGAAACAAAATGTAGTTTGCAAAACCAAGTTAATTTTAGTTTCCCCATTTCCGACGGAATACGGTCGCACTTCAACCGCGTCGAAATCAAAACTAAATTATCAAAACTAAATGGCTTTCTCGATTCTTCAACCACACATCAGTCCATTTCTCTCTCTCCTCTTCCTCTTTCTTTCTAGCCTCTGCCCTATCCCCCTCCTCTTTCTCCCCCCTCCTC
>NW_026268560.1:0-5661 GCF_000697945.3 Frankliniella occidentalis | reverse complement strand
GCCCGAGGGCGCGGGTGTGCTGTTGTTATTTGTCGATGGCTCCCCCTGCCCCCTGGCGGCCTCTTTCTCCACCTCCGCCATTCGGAATGGAACGGCGGGGCCGGGCTGGAGCCGGCACAAGAGTTGATTACCAGCCCTTCACGCGCGCGGGCCGCCAGGATGAGCAGCGCTATTTACGCTCTGATCGCCGAGTTATCGGCACGCGAGCGCCGCTGCAATTAATGTCTTTGTAACCGCGTTACGTGCACGCGGGGACTTTCTGTTTTTTATTCTATTTGCGGCCCTGCGCGCCAATTTGCCGCGCGGAGCGCTGTTGTTAGAGTACTCTCCGACTTCTCTTCACGCTATATGCTCGCTGCTCGCGCAAAACCCCCCCGCCGCCGCCGGGCCCTCGCCGCCGCCCGCGCGTCGCCGCCCGCGCGTCGCCGCCCGCGCGTCACCGCACGCTTGCGGGCCTGTAGGGCCTGTAAGCACTTTGCTACACTAAACAATGCTTAAACGCAGCTGACGCAATAATATTGTGATTGTTGTTGTTATTACTGTCGTTACCCCCTGGAGCGGGCCTGGGTGTGCGCGCGCGCGCGCGTATGCGCGTTTTGTTTCTCATGGCAATGCGAGAGGGAGACGGAGACTCGAGTTTAGACGCTCCGGGCCTGAGGAGTGGGAGAGGAGGGGCTGCATCGACCACCTCCGTGCTGGTAATTTACTCGCGTATTGCATCCTCCCTTTATATTGCTCTCTCTCTCTCTCTCTTCGTCTCTCGTCTCCAGCTAAACCCCTCTCTCCCGCTCTCCTGCCTGGACCGAGCCGTTCGCTCTGGGACTCGGGAACTGGGCGGGCAGGGTATAGAAGATAGTGGTGAGAAGGGGCGATAAAATCAGAGTGTGCCGTAAACCCTACGTGAGGACTGTTCTCCTCTCCCACCCCCGCTCACGGTTAGAGCAGGCCTAGTCCAACTGATTTTTATTTATTTTTTGTTTGGGCCCTACTTTGATTTTTGTGGAAGTTTTGCTTTTGGTACTTGCTTCGGTAAACATCACAACACAATACACACTATCTGTCTAGCTCCCTTTTCCAAGACGCGAGTCGCGTGTTTCGTTTCAAAGCGAACACAATCCCCTCTTGCTCTCTCACTCTCACACACGCACTCGCAGACGTTCAACAACGCGCCCCATTACACACGAGCGGCCCTGCCATAGGTGTCGGATTTTATTGGCAAAAGAACGCCGGCGTCAGTAGCGTAAGCCCCTCACCTTTATTGGCGGGCTTCATATTTAGGTTGAGCAGACAAAGAAATCTGACGCGCGTCGCGCATGGTTTCTAATGCGCGATGCTTGGTCGCTGTCGCTCGCGCCTCGACGCAGTCAGCTCAGGTGCGGCGCCGGCACCCTTCTGCTAGGCGCCACCCCGCGGGGCGCCCCGCCCTGGCTTCATAGCGCGCGCGTGCATGGAATACCGGATCGGCGCCCCGAAGGGGGCGGCGTGGCGCGGATCTGCGGCTCTGACCGCCTTTTTGGCCGATCACATCGAATGCCGAGCGCGATAAAGACGAGCGGGTGGTGAATGTCGCGGCGTAAACGCTGCCGATTACTTTTGCGTCATAATGCGATGAGGTATCGGTACTAATGGCGGGCACTGCTGGCTGCTCTACAAGTGGTTGCGTGTCGGGCGGGCAAGGCGCGCTCCCCGGGCCAGCAGCGGTCCCCTTCTATCCAAAGGGAGGCCCCCGGGCTCCACCGCAAACCCCCATTCAAATTCTCCCGCCATTCAACAGATAGGCTGACGAATCACGTACCGGTGCACCGCAGACCCGCTTGCATGCCAAGTCGGATCGGAGGGGACCGGGGCAGTACACCCAACCCGACCCAACCGCTCAGTCACCCCGACTATAACATAATTTTTTGGGAAAGGTTTTCGTTCTTTTTTACTGCTGGCCCTGCACGGTGAATCCTACAGTAGGTTGTTCAGACTGTCTAGCGCTGGTTATTTTATGCCGTAATATCCAGCATGATACGAAGTCACATGACAGTCAGCTTCAGTTTCTTGTCAGTTATATTGAGCGAGTTTTTTTTTTTCTTAAGTTTTGTTCAGCAGTGTCGGAGTAAGTAGTGAAGCCCCACGAGCGAAGAGTCTCGGGTAATCTGATGGCATGATTAGATCCATTGCAGGTTAGTCGTGTCCGTGGGGAGGCCGCAAAGAAGCGCGAGGGAGGGAGAGGGTGGAAGGGGAGGAAGAGAGGAAGGAGAGAGCGAGAGAGGCGGAAGAGAGCGAGATAGAGGGGGTTATTTCTCATCTTTTCCCCTTCTTCCCTTCGGTGGCAGCGGCGCAGCAGTGGGTCGCGGATTGGATGGGAACGGTGAAAGGCTCTCCCGTTCTGCTGTATGGGTTCCAGGAGGGTCAGCCCGGCCCGCTGGACGTGGGGGATGCGAGATTGGACATCCGGACACGTCATATTGCCACAGAGGCGCTCACACCCTAGTGACACCGTAATGGCCAGGCCTCTGGGATCTCTACCCGAGCCCCTACCTGGAGCTGAGTGCGGCAATATAACGCCTTGGCCGACAGATGGCCCATACGCAGTGCAGTGTAACGTTACGTCGAGCGATCTTCCCTCCCCCTTCTCTCCTCGATGACACGGCGCCTGGTGTGGTGGAAGCCGCACCAACCCTCTCCACCACGGCCGCGCCTGCCAGGTGTTCCCGAATCATTAAGACCGACTCACATAAATTTGGCAAATGAAGCCAGTTTAGTCTCCGTGGCAGGCGCTCGGCAGGCGCGCGCATCGCGCAGGAAATGGCTCTGGGAGTTCTCTTATAACTCGGGGTATTTACGTCGCTGGCGACGCTACGGCCAATCTGCTGTCGTGCCACACCTAGAAAGGTATGTTCTGGTTAGCTCTTTGGATTCAATGTAACCTCTCTAAACCATTATTTATTCAAGTAAGCGCTCGTGATTTAATGCAACTCTTCTAGACCATTTTTATTGAAGTAAGCTGTCTAGATTTTGTTTTTCTTTAAGTAAATTTGTTTACAAAAACAAAGAATTAAAATGCAGGAAAATGATTCCAGGTAAAGATATTCTTGATTTAAGTTATAACCCTTCTTGAATCATTGAAACCTCTCTAGTCCGGTCTAGCAATTATCGAATCAAAAGAGTTCAAATTCTTGTACCATGACAGACTTTTCTTGTCCAGTTTAAAAAGATTGCATTGCGTCACGGCAGTTAACTTTGAATCAAGAACTTTCTTCTTCTGGTTTAATTTTCCTGAAACATCATTACTCTTTGTTTTTGCAGAGAAAGCGAAAACAAAATCTGTTTGCCACGTGTGTTTAACTCTCGGGCCCGCTGTGGCGTGCAGCGCGCGGGATGAAGGGGCTGCAAAAGGGGTCCTGACGGAAGGGACGCGCGGCTGCAGTCCACTTCTGCAGTCAAGTGCGGCCGCAACAGGTGACTTCCATTCAGCGGCGATGACGAGCTGCAACAAGACCCTCCGAGCGGCGCAGAGCGGCCCTAACTAGCTGCTGCAGCCGCAGGCAACATAAATAAACTCCCCGCTGCGCCGGCTGGCTGCCGCTGCTGCTCCTTTCCCTCTTTTTTGCAACTGCTTCATTTTCCCCACCGAAATGCGACGTCATTACTCACGTGACTTTATATTATTTTCATTTTCTGTACACGTTGCAAACGTTCGACAGATTGGTTGGTTGTTATTGCACACCCGAAGTTGCACACCTGCGAGTGTACTGCTACGGAGTTGCACACTTACAAGTATACAACATGCAGTTGCACACTTACAAGTGTTAGAGCAGCTGCAAACTTAGTTTGTCAGCGTATGTCGTCGTTGTTCGTCTGAGTTGCTGCGCTGCCACTCGCGCTGCAGCCTTCCCCTCTCGAGATGGACCGCCACGCGTCGCCGGACACGCCGCCGCGACCCGACACGCCGGCCGGAGTCGGAACCGTTTCCGCCGGAGTAAACATCCGCTACCGGAGACAGTCTATACGACTCAGTCGCTGCTGGCGTCTCCACCTGCAGTGTGATGTATGTCTGTGGCGGCAGCAGCAGCGGCGTCCCAAGGCAGTTTATTTCCCAACGCTGACGGGGCCGAGGCGAACAAACAAGACTGCGCTGCAAGCAGGTATTTGCTGCCGAATCTGAAGCAGGGAGAGAGCAGGTATGAGGTATTGCTTCTCTCTGGTTCGCCCTCCACGTCCCGCCGCCGCCGGTACCTTGATCGCCAAAGGCCGGGTTAAGCTGCCCGAAACTACTTCCATTTATACTTCCCTACTATCACATATATATACCAGCACACACACACACTCACACTCACTCCTCTCTTAATCCTCGCCTCCGCCCTTTCCTCCCCGGGGCTCTATTGTGGCAACAGAGCGCCCTCTGCTCCGCCCCGCTCGGCCCGCTCTTAATTCTGTTAAGTTAATGTGAACGGCCGTCCGGCCCGCCCCCGGGCTGCCCCCGGTCTGCCCCCGGCGCTGCCCTGCTACCACCCTTGCCGCCCCCTCCTCCGCCGGGCCGAAACTTGTACGGCGGTCCCACAAAGCGCGTCGTCGCACTACCACCGGTCGGCCCCTGTGCCTTTCACAGGAGTCCTCCGGTGCGCACGCCACTGTGGCGTTGGCGTGTGAGGCAGGCGTAAAAGGGGGGGAGAGGCCGCTGTCAGTCACCTTCCGGACGAGTCGACGCTGCCTTTGAGCCCTCCTGCCCTGCCGCGTACGACTCTTAACACCTGGCGCTTATCCGTGATGAAAAATTGCCGGCCTCGTCGGCGCGTTATTGTGGGGCAACCACGACGAGGCGGCCAGGCGCCTTTTGTAACAATTTATTAAGCCCCGGTGCGCTCTGTGGGTCGCATTGTGTCGCCTCGCCTCTTGCTCTAGTCCCGAGGAGTGTTTATTGAAACAACAAGTCTGCGGGCCCCCCGACCGCACGGCAGCGCGACCCTGCGACTGCTGAGACTGTGGCCGAATAACCCACAAGCGTACTCACTCGAATGTGTGCCTCTCACAGGCTTTGGTCTCTCTCTCTTGCTCTCGCTCTCGCTCGCTCTCGTTTGTTTGGAAGGCGCGTGTCTCCTGCAGAATATAACTACACGGAAACGACAACATGGAGTGCCCAGAGATTTTCTGCGATTTCGCCGCAGAGACATAGTACCGTTAGATATTTGTCTCGCACGCTTCCGGCCCGGAAGGCCCACGCGATCCCGGCAGCGGCAATAAATAAATCTGATTGGAAATTCAAACGAGTTGTCGCGGCGGCGCATACGGTGTCGGGCGTTACGTCGCGTGGACCTCCGCTGTATATTGTCTCGTTTAGGCCCTCGACAGACGAGTTAAGCCCCGAGATGTACTCTGGCGCATGTTTCTGACGCGCGGTGCGGCGGGCGTGATGGTCGGGAGAGCGCGGGAGAAACCTTCGCATCTACATCGCCACTGCTTTCGCTTCTGCTATTGCTTCGCTCTACGCGCCGGAATTCTCGACTTATATATATTTTCTTTCACGCCACTCGAAGTGTCGAAACACGTGGTAACATACGTATGGCGGCACACGGAGAGAGATCGGTCGGGGTGCGATTTCCATCTCTCTCTCTCTCCCTCTCTCTCTCTCTCCCTCTCTCTCTCTCTCTCTCTCTCTCTCTCTCTCTCTCTCTC
>NW_026268559.1:18394-19005 GCF_000697945.3 Frankliniella occidentalis | reverse complement strand
ACCCCCGCCCCGCAATATGGCCCAGGAAATATTAAGAGATCCAGAAGAGAGAGACGGAGGGAGGAGGTGGAAAAAAGACAAAAGCGGGCGACTCTTGTATAATTACACACCTGGTGCCAAAGTTGGCCAAACCGAGGAGGGGGGGGGGGAGTTAGTCGGAGCCGCCGGCGGGCGTTTGTCGCTGCAAGGAATTGTGTTCGAGAAAAGAGAGGCTGAGGAGAGCCAAGGTGGAGAAAGATGACGAAGGCGTGAGCGGAAAGCAAAGAGAGAGAGAATGAGAGACAGAATGAGAAGGGGGGGGGGGGAGACGCAGTGGAAGTGGCATGAACGCAAGTTTCTTATCGGGGATCCCGAACCCAAACCCCCACCTTGCCTTTACCCTACCCCTTTTTTTTCTTCCAGCGCGTCGACCGATTGCGCGGGGGGATCGTAGAGGTAGGTGTGAGTGTGGGTGTGTGTGTGAGGGGTGACTGTGTACGCGCGTGTGTATGTGTGTGCGCGCGCGCGCGTGTTAGAACGAGCGAGAGGAGCTCTGGCGCTGGCTGAAGGCTCGAGGTGTATTTGCGCCCGTTCCACATGCGATTATTTCTCGCAGCCGACAAAGGAGAGCC
>NW_026268559.1:14940-15904 GCF_000697945.3 Frankliniella occidentalis | reverse complement strand
GTACTCCACCACGCGTTCGGATTTGACGTCGTCCCGATAATGCGCTGACCACAAAGTTCACTAAGCCAAGTAAGCGACAGAAACGCCCCCCCCGAAAAAAACAAAAACAAATGCCAATGAAACTGCCAACATTGGACGTCCATGATAAAATATTTCGACGTTCAGCCACGAATGGCAGTTTTATTTTTAAACAGGTAAACCATCGTTGCAAATATTTTCATTGTTTTTGCGCGAGTTATCGCAAATATCATGCGAGAGTGTTCCGTCGTTGAGGGATCCGTCGAGTGCCTAAGGCGTGTGAGGGAGGACCCTAACAGAAAACGAAGTCCCTACTTTGTCCCTCTCATGTTCCAAAGTTGTCCCTCAATTTTTGGGGGACTAAAACGGGATTTCAAGCGTATCGTAATTCCTCAGAAATCCCTTTTAAGTGAAATCCCTCCGAAGTCCTTTTGCTCGGTGATTTTACATTTTGCATCATTCACAGAACATAGTGAAGGAGGCTTCCTAAGCAATTTTTAACACGTCAGACGACATCAGAGGACCTGTATCTATACTATATATATGTATATGGGCACCTATTGCTAGTATTTTTAGACATGTTAGAGCTCTCTAACGGCCTGGAGCAAAGATTGGTTCAGAGGGTCGGTGGAACTTCCGCGGGATTTCAAACGTCCGGGGAATATGAAATCCCTAAGTCCTTTTTTGCTCCCTTTAGGAACTTCCAAGGAACTTCGGAAAAGGACATCTGAGGGATTTCAAAAAAGGGACTTCGGAGGGTGGTCGTTTTCTGTTAGGGATCCTCCATGGGCTACGAGGCGAGCAGCCACGAATGGCAGTTTTATTTGTAAACAGGTAAACCATCGTTGCAAATATTTTCATTGTTTTTGCGCGAGTTATCGCAAATATCATGCGAGAATGTTCCGTCGTGGGGGGTCCGTCGAGTGCCTAAGGCGTGTGAGGGAGG
>NW_026268559.1:8428-9184 GCF_000697945.3 Frankliniella occidentalis | reverse complement strand
ACCTTTGGCCTCTTGTAATTTCGCAACCAAAATAGTAATTTAAAGACAGCGCCGTTCAATAAAGATTACACGCCCTCTCTGCGTGAGAAGTTTAAAACAAAAGGCTGAAAACAATCCGTCCTTTTTCAACATTTGTGCAGGCGCATCACTGAGGTGGTCATCCGACAACACCTCACACACTGGAGAGAGCGGTAGGGGAGAGGAGAGGTGGCACTGCTGCGGCCTGGCGCTGCCCTTGGCGCAGCCTCCCTCCACCGCGCCGCCCAGCGGCATTCCGCACGACGCAGGACAACGCAGGGAGGGGAGGGCTCGGCGTCGTCGCTCTCGAGGAGGGACATTAGAAAGATGAAAACGGCGTCGTAGAGGAGGACGAGGAGGGCGAGGAGGCGCAGGGCGCGCGGGCGGCCGCCGTATAAAGGCCGATTCGTTCCGCCGTCCACGCTGCCCTCCTGCAATGTTGTACGCCCGGCTCTTTCAATCGCCGTACCCAACATTTTTTTTTCTCTCTTGAACGCGCACAGCAACAGCAGCAGCAGCAGCAGCAGCAGGGTGCAATGGGGAGTCAACCACAGGGGTTCG
The DNA here is from genome assembly GCF_000697945.3 of Frankliniella occidentalis. NCBI lineage: Eukaryota > Metazoa > Arthropoda > Insecta > Thysanoptera > Thripidae > Frankliniella > Frankliniella occidentalis. The sequence continues at coordinate 8,605 of NW_026268559.1, read as the reverse complement.
TAGCCTCCACCTCGGCGACAATCCCCGCCGCCACCGCTGTGCGGCTCCGTCACACTGCTTCCTGCCGGGAGCTGCTCGGCTGTGCATCTCCGCGTGTCAGACCAGGCACGACCACACGGCTAGGAGGTGGCGGCCCCTGGCGGGGAGCGTTTAGAAGACTTGGAGAAGAAGGGGGAG
>NW_026268559.1:2487-3356 GCF_000697945.3 Frankliniella occidentalis | reverse complement strand
GGGGGTGGAGAGAGTTGCCGTGCACGCGCGGCAACAAGAAAGCAAAGCAAGAAATACCGCCGTCCGTCCAGAGTCGCTCCGTGCCGCTGCGTGCCACTCGCTTGGGCAGCGGAGGCGCCGGGAGGCCACACACGTCTTAGTTTACACCACGGCGACACGACGCGCACATTCCAAACGACCTCCTCGGCCTGGTTAAGCAAAACGGCAGCAGTGTGGCAGCCGCGTTCAAAATTGCAAGAAATAAAAGCACTGGCCTGAAACGTAAGTGTGGGAATTGTTGTAGGCACATTTTGTCATAAAATCGACGCCCAAAACTGCTTTTGCGGACACGATTCTTAGCAGCGAACTCGTTACAGGAAAAACGTTGGCAATTTCGTTGGAAATCAGTGGGTTGAAAAGGCTCCGATAGAGCATATATTTCCATTTATAACACCGACTAAAATTTTTCAGGGGAAACGAATAAAATACAGAGAATACAACTGCCACGCGCTCGCGCGCGATTCAAACGCCGCCCGCCCTTTCCCGCGGCGGCTCACCTGTGGCGCTAGAGGCAGCAAAAGGGGAAGCAGCGTCGGCATCGCGGTATGCGGAAAAATTGGGCCGGCGGCAGCAGCAGGAAGGCGGCGGCGACGGCGACGAAGACGCGTTTTGCGTTCCGGCCGAGCACTTGACGGTGGAAAGCATTTCCGCTAACAGTCGTGATGGCCCGCGTGCGCGCGCGTGTGTGAGTGCGGTCGTAAATATGGGATTTTTTTTACCCCCTCCCTCTGCAGACGGCTGGAACATCCCGTGCGGTATGGCCTGCTCGTAGTACCAATATATTTCAGTCAGCGTCCAGGCCCATATCCTTTAGGAGCGGGCGCGGACGC
>NW_026268559.1:0-506 GCF_000697945.3 Frankliniella occidentalis | reverse complement strand
AATGGATATCGACGTTATACTTTCGCATTTTACGCTGCTCGCTGCAAAAGAGGGGGGGGGGCAGGCAACCCGGGGGTCTCGGGGTTTGATTCAATGTTTCATGGCAAACTGACCAAAAGTGCTACATTTCTGTGCTGCAAAGCCCGACGACGACGTACGTTAGCACCCGCGTCAAAGTGTCACTTTCTCACGCTTAGTATGCATACATGCGTGAGCGTAGCAGCATATGTAAATCCTGCTGTTTTTGGCTTGGCTGGACACGACACGTGTAACAAAAAAGAAGTGAGTACTTTATACATACCAGAGGCTGTTTTTTTGTTGTTGTTGTTGGTAGCAGAAGCGGGCGCGTAAACGAAAGTTCCCCCTTCCTACGTCAACATGCATGGTAATTGCACATCGAAGTGCGAAAAAACACACCCACCGCACAACGTGTAGAACAACATTCATCAATGGCATCAAAGCGAAAAGATTAACAACTAAACAACAACTAACAACCACGTGTTGCA
>NW_026268558.1:13032-13265 GCF_000697945.3 Frankliniella occidentalis | reverse complement strand
AGGCGCGGCGGGCAGGGCCAGGACCAGATCAACAAGTGCCTAAATTCTCGTGGAGGAACCGAGTCGGGCCTGGCCGGCGGTGCGTTGCGTTGCGGGTCGCCTCGCGCGGAACTCGTCGAGGCGCGGCGGCGGGGTGAGGCGTGAAGCGCCTTGGTCAGGGAGGTGGCGCCACTCCACTCCACACCGCCGTGGCCTAACGCCTAAGCAGCCCGAGGTCTCAAGTTAGCCTCCGC
>NW_026268558.1:5124-6703 GCF_000697945.3 Frankliniella occidentalis | reverse complement strand
CTTTCAGCCAGGCTCTTTGCAGCGTAACCGCACCCTCGTAATGAGAGGCGCAGATCTCCTCCCCCCTCCTCCTCCTCGCCCCTCCCTCCCCCTCCCTCCCCCACGTGTCACGGCTCGACTCGACTTGACTTTGACTCCATAATCCCCGACGCTCAGAGGGCGCAGCACGGAGGCTTGAGGCTTCGCTGCCGCCCCTGCTGCTGCTGCTGCTGCTGCTACGGTGATGTTCATGTTCCGCATACGACTGGCGCCATCGAGCCGAGACTGTCATCCGACCTACCACTCCGGCAACCGGCAACCTCCGCCTCCCCGCCGTTTTGCGAATCCGATTCTCCAGTTTCTCATAGCACTCGAAAAGTCCTTCATTCGTCCTACAACCGAGCGACATTCGGTGCACTTGAATTTCCCCCAGTGTGCGGAGGGGCCAGTGTCCGGCTGGTCTGGTGTGTCGGGGGCGCCGCCGTTGTGCCGTGTCTACCTGTTGATCCCGGCCACGCCACGGCGGCGAGGCGTGGCCACCCCAAGGCTGCGCCCGCAGCCGAGGCCAGCGCGGCGCCGCGCGGCCGTCTGAGCACGCCTGCCTTGAATCGGGGATGAAGCGGTGTCTCGGCTCGGACGGCTCGGGGGCTCGGCGCTCGCCGCCCTACCCCAAGCTCCACCATCCCTCTCCCTCTCTCTAACCGCTCTCTATCCGCCGCCGCGCCCGCCCTCCATCTTCTTCTATCCGTGTTGCTTGCCCTCGCCGCGCCCATCGCTCACGGCCGGCGATCCTATGGGCGGCTCACGTCGGATGGATATGGAATGGGATGGGCCCCGGCCTCGGCCCCGGCCGCAGCGGCAGCTATCGCGCAGGGCCTCCGCGGGGGAAGGTGGGGGGCGCCCACCGACCCCACCCTCCAGCTGATACGGGACCGCACCAGCAGCCGGCAGACCCAAGTTGTGGGAGCCAAGTTTGGAAATGTCAGTCTGCGGGGGGCGTGGCGCGGCACGGCGCGGTGGAGGCCCTCCCCGCCACGCCATGCCACACCCCGGCCGGGTCGGGTCGGTCTGTGGCTGCAGTACCAAACCCCCTGATCGGATAGCGTCGTGGCGGGGCGTGGCGGGGCGTGGCGGGGCCGTGTGGCTCCTTCCACTCCAGCGCACGGTGAGTGTGCCACATTCATCACCGAGCCGAACAGTCAGCCCTCTCCCACACTTCCCTTCCCCTTCCCCCTCTCCCAACGGCCATTCACCACCCTTCTATGTCCCTGGCGGCGCCACCCACCCCGCCCGGGGCAGGCAGTGCGCACAGGGAGGGCTATGCGCTTAGAAATATGCAGGTATGCAGATTGCAGTCGCAGGGCGGAGGGCGTGGCGGGCCGCGGCGGGGGCGGGACAGACAGAGCCGCCCGCTCGGCCGGCCCGCTCTCTGGGCCCGCGCTGTTCATCCTCGTGTTGTTATTTTTCCCCAGTGCGGCCATCATGCATACATAGTGGTGACAAGTGAAGCGCGAGCAGCAAGAACAACACTGCTGCTGCCACAACTGGGCGCCCCTTTTCCTCTTTGCCCCGTCCCCGCCCCACCCCCTACCTCGCCCAC
>NW_026268558.1:3656-4315 GCF_000697945.3 Frankliniella occidentalis | reverse complement strand
GCGCGCAGCTCCCGGCCGCACCGCCACCGCGCCCCGCCCCGCCCAATCCGGTTAATGGCGGGTGTCCAGGTGTGAGGTTGGGGCTGGGTCAACACGCCGTCCGGGCCGCGGCGGGGACACGCTCACGGGACGGCAGGTGAGTGAGGTGGCGGTGGGAGGCATGAAGTATGCACGCGCCCACCACTCCCTGCCGCCTTACACCACCACCACGCACACTCTCAAACTGCTCAAACTACACAAAAGGGAAAAAATATTTCTGTCTCTTTTAAGATTTGCGTTGCAGGTAACTCCACTTAATTTTGGTATTAGTGGTTCGTATGACGCAGTATTCGTCCTGCTGCTTCCGTGCCTCCTTTCTATCAGAAGCCCAGTGCCCCATAGTCCAGCAGTTGGGCAGGGTTGTGGTGTGTTCCGTATTGCTTTCCTTTTATTTATTTTTTTGATGTGAGAAAGATCGACCGGAGCAGCGAAAACAAGAAGGGAAATAAAGAAGGGGGAGAAAAGCTAGACCGATGTCGAACACCGTAACAAAGGATTGGCCTGCCTCCGTTTCCGCCCTCTCGTATAGGGGCGTGGCGGGGCACGGCGAGGCGAGGCATGCGCCAAGAGCAGAGAGACGACCATCCCAATCAGAGGTATGTGCAGGTGGGACGGGGGCG
>NW_026268558.1:2331-2709 GCF_000697945.3 Frankliniella occidentalis | reverse complement strand
GAGCGGAGGCCAGCAGCACCCGCGCTGGCAGCCCGGGTCGGGGCAAAGCAGAGAATACGGTATGCAAAGTTCTGAAATCCTGTCGGAATGACTGTCCCTCCCTTCCCCGCCGCGCCCTCGCCGCCCCTCTCCACTCCGGGGCCGTGCCGACTGATCCGGGCGAAATGTTGCGTTGTTTGCCGCCCCCCACCCTCTCTCTATTTCGCTCTCTCTCTCCCCTCTCCCCCTGGCGGGCGCTGGGGGAACCAATGCGAAGGGTTGCCTGGCATCATCAAGGGGATCCCTCCCCCGCCCGCTGCCTGCGCCTCCCCCGCGCGGCACGGCGCCGGTTTGGAAATGTCAGTCTGCGGGGGGCGTGGCGCGGCACGGCGCGGTGAG
>NW_026268558.1:0-1001 GCF_000697945.3 Frankliniella occidentalis | reverse complement strand
CGGGGCAGGGGCAGGCTGGGCCCGAAACAAAATCATATCAGAACCGAGTGGAAATTATTAGCACTCGAGCCCTACCCAACGAGCTGTAATCGCGCAGCCGCACCTGACGATCCGCCCCGCCGCCCTATCCATCCTACCTACCCGCCCCGCCCCGCCCACGGGGGTTTCAACGGGATGGAAGGGTCGACGAGGTGGTACTACACTTCGGTCCCTCTTGGCGGCCTTGGGGCCCCGGGGCGGGGCGGAGAGTGGGGGCCCTATCCGCACCCACTGAGCGCAGGTGCTTGCGCCTCGATGCTGGGGAGGAGAGGGGCCCAGGAGGGCGTCCCCTCTCCCCGCCTCTCCCTCCAGGCACACCCGCCTGCCTGCCCCCGAGAGACAGAGAGACCTCTGATTTTTCGCTCTCCCGAAGACAAGGGAAGGGACGGGTGGGCGAAAGAAAAACGAAAAAAACAATGAAGGTAAAGACGAAATGGAAAATTACTCAGCGTTTGTCCGTTTGCTTCTCATTCTTTTCGGAGAGGCGGCGCACGGAGCCTGGGCTTGGCGCTCCCCTTCCCTCCCCCGGCCCTGTGCGCCCGCCCCCCCGGCTTAGCTCGTCAGCGGCACTCAGGTGCACTGACATGACTCATAATGCTGTGCAATTCTCTCTCTCGCTCTCGCTCTCCTTATCTGTCCTCAGCCTGCCTGCCTGCCAAGCCCTGGATGGGCCCTCTTTCCCTCTCTCGCCTTCCCCATCCCAGCGCACATACCTACGCGCACACACGGCCTCCCCCCAACAACAATCCAGAGTGTGTATTTTCGCCTTCGGTCTCACTGCTTGTCGGCCTCAGGATCCGTACATAAAGAGCAGAACGGCCTGCCTGCCTGCTGCCATGCCATGCCGACGACGCCGACGACGCCGTTGAAGGGAAGAGCGTTTCTACGATTCCGAGAAGAAAGGAGAGAAAAAACTGGCATCCCTTTTTCCCTACGGGTGTTCGCAGCAGCCCACTTCCCTT
>NW_026268557.1:10036-10516 GCF_000697945.3 Frankliniella occidentalis | reverse complement strand
ACTACGAAAGTGCGCGTCATGAATCAGCCACCTACTATGTGCAAAAGTTGGCACAGCTCGACGGGCATGGGCTGTACACTGCGCAAGCTGGGGTTCGCCTGGACTGCTTATTTAAAACTCGTCCACCCGCAACGGAGGCAGTTGGCATGGTTCTCAAAGCATCCGATCCCCAGTCTTTTGAGTGGAGACACTTTCAGTGCATTCCCCACGCCACTTCACTCAAGCACCATCGGAACGCCTGGGAGGACGGCCAGCCCGCCACGCACTGCCGCATTGTGGGGCGGCCTACCATGGCTGCGTGCAGGCGCTAGCACAGGCGTGAGGCACTGTTTGAGGTGCCGCCGCAGTCGGAAGCAAAGCGTGCTGTCGCCCTGTCGCCGTACATTCGCGTGGCATCCTCGGACTAGGGGGAGTGCGCTTCCTACACGTCACTTAGCGCTATGCCTGGCCACAGGATCGCAACATTTACGATCTTTTAAT
>NW_026268557.1:3978-4701 GCF_000697945.3 Frankliniella occidentalis | reverse complement strand
GGGGCTCTTTTATTACTTCCACAATACCACCACCTTACCAAGACACTGCATGTCCCAGAAACCATGTTTGCTGGTATGTGTGGCACTATGGCAGATAAGACTCTCTCATTGGTGTTCATCTCTCCAGAGATGAGAAGTTTTATGGAATCCCGCTCGACAGTAAGTGCAAGTCTTTGTTGTACTCCTACGTATTTCCTTCCACTATCTCATTTGAGATTTCTCGGTAGGTTTTTTCTGATGGAACGGAGAGAAAATTATTCCGGAAGCCTAAAGCTTCCCAAATTTTCACAGTGTCAGCTGTGTGGAGGCACCATGTAAGTAATCATGTACAACAAATCTGTGGTGTTTCTTGTGAAGACTTAGTACCTTTTAATGAGTCCACTTTGCTTTCCTTGTGCAGGTTTTGCCAATGATGCGAGCTATAATGCTCAGTCGGAGTCAGGCGGCTTACGTTACACTGTTCTCTTTCCTGAAAAATCTAATGCCTAACTTCAAGCCGAAGTCAGTAAAGTGTGACTTTGAAGATGCACAGTGTAATGCATGGGAAATAGTTTTCAGCCCTTTGACAATTGAAGGATGTCTTTGGCATTTTGATGTGGTATGTTCTTAGATGCATTGCTTTGACAGATCATCCTTAACTGGGAATATTTGTTTCCATTATTCATTGTGTGCTTCTTCTTAGAGGTCATTAGTATGATTTAGGATATGTCAGTTTCAGCTGCT
>NW_026268557.1:2825-3423 GCF_000697945.3 Frankliniella occidentalis | reverse complement strand
TCGTCTCTCATGGTTTAATGTTGATTAACCATAGTATTATGGTCATGGTAATCCATGGTAACAATGAAACAACATGGTTAAAGGTTGGGAAATGTATGGTTGATAAACCGGAGACCATAATCTATCGTCAAGTTACCATGATATTAGGTCCCGTAATGAACAAGATAACCATGATTACCCATGGCTATTTTAGCCTGGGTGGTAACACTGCATGCAATTCTTCTAAACTTAAGAGAATTGTTACATACATTGTGTATGCTCCTGTGTGTTTCAGGCAATATTCCGAATGGCCCGGAACAAACTTGGTCTGTATCAGGTAGTTAAAGATGAGGAAGAAGTTGCCTCAATCATCAGATCAGCTGGAGCCCTGCCCCTTTTATCAACTGAAGATATCGAAGGTGGACTTATAGATCTAGGGGAAGAAGCCAAGGAGAAAGGATGGATGCCCTTGCTGAAACCATTCTTTAAGTACATGGCAAAGGAATGGTTGCCAAAGGTGCATATTCTAAGTGTGAAGGACTCAGTTCACCGCACTAACAATGCTTCAGAATCAAGCAACAGATCATTCAACAGAAAGCTAAGAGCAGCAAAGCCAAGC
>NW_026268557.1:418-832 GCF_000697945.3 Frankliniella occidentalis | reverse complement strand
TTTCCCCCACAACTTCCCTCTAAAGTGTCCAATTTGACCACTAGCAAGTGTAAAACCAATGAATTGACTTATAAATCAAAACACTTTGTGCAGTTATGCTAGTGTGACTTTTCACATGGAGCAAGTATTGAAACGTGGGGAATTCACTCTTCCCGTTCCCTCTAGAGGACTTGTGTATGGACTTTCATCTGTTGCGTCTGAAGTGAGAATTACTAGCACCAGGTACTTCCACCCGTGTCATACAACTGAAAGCATTAACTTAATATCAAAATAAAATGATCTTAAAGTCTGAGTATTTTCTGAAACTCTTCTTTTACATCATCCCCACCTCAAAGACAGTATATTTTTTTGTTGATTGAATTCATAAAAACTTACATTGATAAAGCAATTTATCGGAGCCCGCTAATGCAACTG
>NW_026268557.1:0-368 GCF_000697945.3 Frankliniella occidentalis | reverse complement strand
AATATTCTATGACTTCATCTTCTGAAGTACAATCCAAGATGTTATAGTGGAGAGACAGGAGCGTGAAAAGCACCTCCCAGGGACCATGGTTTTCATGGACCTGGTCTTCATTTCATTCACACACTTGCTGCAATATTTTGCGTGCCCGCATGGTACCAGGGCAATGCTTCCAACATACGTCTCACATTTTGCACACTCATCAACTTCCTTGATGGCAATACAGTTGTGAAGTTTAACGGTTGGGTAAGAATCAACTAATGTCTTGTTTCTAGCACATTTCCAACTTATTGAGCTTCTTGTTGGATTACTTCGCTGACCCTTCTTTCCTGTAATTGAAAATGAATTTGTCAATTCAACATAACTAATAA
>NW_026268556.1:21792-23214 GCF_000697945.3 Frankliniella occidentalis | reverse complement strand
AAAAATTAAACAAATAAAATTCAGAGAAATTCAACAGATAAAAATCAAAACTCTCAAAAAACAAAAAAACAACGTTTTTTTCAAAAGCGGAGAAAATTGTGTTGAATTTATAGTATAGGAATCCTCTGTTAACACTCATACACACCTTGAGCCTGCAGAACGCCCTGGACAGCACCCTCATGCGCGCCCGCTCCCGAGCGTTGGCGGCGTTCCGCTGCAGCGGCTGGTGCGGCGACCCCGTGCCGACGGGCGACCCATAGTCCTCCAGGTCGCCGTCGAGCGCGCCGTCGTCCATGCTATTGTCGTCGAGGTGGGCGCTGAGACTCAGCAGGCGTACTTTGGCTGCGGCGCCGTCCGCGCGCTTCCTCCGGGGCATCACGATGACCTGCAGCCAAAAGTCAGGCGTTAGGTTCGCACGTCAACACTGATTGAAACCGGCAGTGCCCAACCAGTAAAAAATTCGAACTTGGCGAACGCTTGCAAGTGTTGGTTGTGCATTTCGAAGACTTTGTCGTTGCACAGTTGCACACTTACTTTACAGAGTGCGTCAAACAAAGGTGTTGAAACTTCCAAGTCTACAAATATTTAGTTCAACAGTCTTCAACAAACGACCAAATTGAACACCTGCAATTTTTCAGGAAGCTGTTGCACCCTGAGTTGCACGCACACTTGCAAGTATTTACCGGTTGTACCAGGTGGCTGTGGCTCTCACGCCGCGCGCACTTTCGTAGTAATGCTGCACCGCAAGCACGAACGCGTGTGTGTTGCCTACTCGCACGGGTCCATAAGGAGCCGTGAGAGCGAGGATAGGCAGGCAAACCCGCCCGCGCCCATGCACGCGGTACAGTATAACTACGAAAGTGCGCGGCGCGTCAGCGAAACAAAGGTCAAGCAGCAGGTCGCAAGACGAGCGAAGGCACTCGCAGCAGCAAGGGCGCAAGACGCCGTACTTACCTAATCATCGAGTAGGTAATCCAAGCGAGACACCTCCTCTTGCGGCCACAAAGTTGGTGTGTTAATCCTGGGTGTGTCGCCGAATCCTTCGAGCTTCCATTAATCACACTTCACTTCAGTCACTGCGGTGTCACCGCCTGTCCGGTCACCGCGCTCGCGACCCGCCCATTAGCACAAAAACACAAACACCGCACTGGTTCACTCGCACGCGCACGCGACAGGCCGTGACGGAGCGGACAAATTGCTGGGCGACCCGGGCGCGTCGAATGAGACGACTAACTGGCTGTCGATGGGGGATGAGGGGGGGGCCCAAACTCAGATGGGGCGCTAATTAGCAAAAAAAGCTAAAACCTCTTCTTCGGCGCTGTGGAGGGGGAAAAGAGGGTGTGGTTTGGGGGATTGAGTGGGAGGAGTTTACACATGTCTTGGAATGGGCGAGGGGTAAGCGGGGCGGGGACGAGGGAAGGG
>NW_026268556.1:19234-20302 GCF_000697945.3 Frankliniella occidentalis | reverse complement strand
GGGAGGGGGAGGGGTGGAAGGAGCAAGCCTCGTTCAGCCGAAGAGACGCCCAGACGCTGTAAAGGGGGGTGGAGGAGGTGAGGGGGCTGGCGAGCGGGGGTTGTCGGGGAAGTCCAAGAAGGGAAAGGGTGAGCTGTTGTGCACCGTTTTAAACAACTGTGGGTTATCTCTTAACACGGACTGTACATATTTAAAACGAAAATTCTTTCCGCGAAAAAATTCTTTCCGCAAAATAAATTGATTATGGGCACCTACTCACCCCCCCCTTTCCCCAATTTTTTCTCCTCACTGTCCATGCCGCTTCATTTTCATTTCTTCTCAGTCTCTCGCTTCGTCGCCTGTGAGCCACGAACCCACGAACTTCAACCAAAGACGGATGAAATGGGGAGTAGTAGTCGCGTCATTAGAGCCCGATCGCATCCGGGACCTGATAGTCGTAAATAAAAAGCTGAGAGGAAGTAGGAGAGGTCGTTTCCGTCCAGGAGCCTTATCCCTGCTGGGGGCTGCAGGTCGCGGCACCGAGGGGCGGCTGGGCGCAGCTGGAGGCGCTCGCTACCGGTGCACTTCCTACGACTTCCCATCCGAGGCCATCCCCGCACCCCGGTAGCTTCCCCCGCGTCGGCGGGGTGACCTCAACCTCCAGGGAGAGGACGCCGAGATAGGTGAACTACTCGTAGCGCTGAGAATAACGCGGGCGACATGCGCGCGCACCTCCTCCTACCCGTGGTCCTCCCCGTGCCGCGGGGCCTCGGCGTGGACAGGGTCGCGGTGACCCGTGACCCTGTGGCGGCCGGAGGCATGTGAGAAGGGCCCCGGCCCGGCGGCGGGCACGGCACCCATTTGCGGCGCCCCAGCAATTGTCCACGTAATTCAGCTGAGTAGTAGCAGAAGTACTTGCACGCAATCCACTCGGGGGAGCGCGCGGCGCGCGGACGGGGCGGGGCCGGTGCACGTGCACGACCGGGGGGAGAGCCGAGGTGGGCAGGGAAGCACCGCCGCAGTCACCCCCAGACACGACGGAGGCGGCCAGGGACGATTCCCTGAACTGGACCACTGCTGCCCCCCCCC
>NW_026268556.1:14043-18847 GCF_000697945.3 Frankliniella occidentalis | reverse complement strand
GGGGTGGAGGGCAGCACCAGGGTCAGGACACCCTTCTCGGAACGCCCCCCTACCCCTCCTCCGCCCCCTCGCGTGTCGCGTGCTTGCCCTGGCGTGCGACTGTATGTCACCGGCGTGCCAAACCGCGCGCCTCGCCACCACCACCACGCCGCCGTCGGCCTCCTCCTCCTCGAGCAGCAAGGTATAGCCGATTAAGTCCAATAATTCTAACTGAGATTGAAAGGGACCGCCGCCGCGCGGAGAAAATGCGGCAATCACGAAATACAGCATAATCGTCTCGTTTAGCCCGTCACTCAATTTCCGCCCTCTTATTCGAAGGGAAAGGCGCGTGCAGGAGGCCGCCGCGGCGGCGCTCACGTGCCGCGACCACGGTATCCCCTCTGCGGGACCGCCCCGCCACTCTCCAAATCCGAGCACACCGGACCTTCCTGAATACGAGCGCCCGCACGGTCGCCGGGGCGTTCGATGCCCCCCTGTGATTACCATCGTCGTGCCTCCACATGCGGCGAACACACTGACGGGGCCTTTGCGGGGGCGGCCAGAGGGGGGAGGGGCGCTATGAGGAAAAACGCCACTCGGTCATCGCAGCCCAGCAGTTGGCTGACTCAAGCCGTGCACTTTCGTGGTCACACTTGTGTCGCATGTACTGGTGCGCGCGGGTTTGCCTAACCTCGTCGCCCACGGCTGCTCACGGCCCCGTACAAGTAGGCAACACGCCCGCACGCGTGCATGCGGTACAGTACAGTATAACTACGAAAGTGCCCCAGTGCCCGGTGTTAGTCAGCCACGTCAGCCACCTGGTAACTTACAAGAAGCGAGGGTCGATTCGGTCGGTGCATGCACTTTGCAATAAATCGGGGATTGCGTGGGATTGCTTTACTAGTATGGCAGGTCGTTATATCCGTCTCTCTTCCATATCTTTATGCCACCGAAAGCCACAGGAGGGAGAAAAAGAGGGTGTGGGGAGGGAGGAGGGAAAAGGGTGAGGTAGGGGTAGGGCCGCAGAGCAGACAAACTGTCTGGAAGGACTGAGCGGCTGGCAGCTTCCGAGGAACTTGTAGCGGTGAGGTCGGGGTCGAGCTGTCCCCCCCTGCCGACAACCTGGTCTGTGTGCTGACAGCTTTATGCACGGAAAGGATTCTGAAGCGCCGCTAAAATGTTCTCAGAGAATTAAAAAAGAAAGAATGAAGCTCTTTGAGGCACCCGCTATGAACGCTTGAGGAAAATGAGGACACAGATTTTGGACAGGATTTGGAGCACAATTTATTAATAATTTACAACGTAAAAACCGGTCCGACCAGAGATATTAATCAGTGCCCCTGTGTGAGGCAATGGTTAAAGAGAACATATATTCGGTGGACAAATCTGTAAGCCCTGACATAAAGTAACAGATCCATTAAAATATCATTTGAGAAAACGAGGCCGAAGTTGGTAACTGGGTTGGTAACATTTGTTAAACAAAGTACCAAATAGATCCATTATGAAGTTATCATAAAATTTAAATCCTAAAGTTACTTAAAATCCTTTATCACCTCATTAAAAAATTCAATTTGATAGATTAGCACCGATAGAAGATCCAGATCACAATGAATTATAAGCAAAGACATCTTGGACTTTTTAGAACAAATTGCAGATTTGAAATGAAAAATTACAGCATTGCCAGGTAAGAAGCTGAGTATTTAGAACATGTTTTAAGTGATATAATTTGCTGCTTTAGGTTGAAACTTTAGCCTACTGATTGACACCTGAAAAAATATGAGGGACGCTTTTAACATTTTATATACAAATAGTAAGAAAAAGGCATTTTGACAAAACTAAATTTTTGCTAAGGCCCCCATATGCTCAGTCCGCGGTCCTTTTGGCAGCCAGCACCCTATCGACCGACAATAGCGTACCCACGGTAGCCATCGAATGCTGCATCACTGCCAGGCGCAGGGCCATGGGCTCGAGCGGCGGCGAGCGACCCGCGGCGGAGGGAAGGGCGCGGGGCACTGCGGCCGCGGCCTCGGCCACAGCCTTCCGCACGTCCGCGTCGAGGCCGTCAAACGCGGGCAGCACCGATTCAACGACGTGTGGTCGCGTGCGCGGCTCGCCGCGAGCCTGGTGCCAGCGCAGCAGCTCCTCGCGGCCCAGCGGCGCGCCGCCCAGGGCGCGGTGCAACTCCCGCTCCAGGCAGCCGCCCCCCGGCCCCAACGGACACTCCCCGGGCACCACCACACTCTTGGTGAAGGTGAGCAGTTGTAGCGCGTCGCGCACAGCCGAGGCCAGCTGGTCGGCCAGCTGCTGGGTGGGAGCGTGCAGCTGCAGCTGTCTGACGCCTGGCAGCCCGAGCCAGACCGCCCCCTGCTGCGGCTCGGCGCGCACCTCCACCTCCGCGCCGGCCTCCCCCGCGCCGAGTGTCCACTCCAGGATGAAGCGCTCGTCCTCGGGCGTCAGGCCGTGCAGCGCCGCAGCGCCGCGCATCCGGAGCGCCAGCAGCGACGCGTCGCCCAGGACAGCGGCCGTCACGACCAGCGTGCGTGTCGCGTCCACGGCCTCGTCCACCAGCACCGCGGCAGCCGCCGCCTGCACGTCGACGGCGTCGTCCCTCTCGTCCCCGGCCAGCACCATGACGCGGCGCCGCTCCGCGCAGCCCTCGGCGACGAAGCGCAGCATGCCGTCCACCACGACGCCGTCCCGCACGAAGGAGTCCGCCACGCTGCGGCCAGCCGCGTGCCGCCGCCTGCAGAGAACACCCAGGTGCGCGCGCAGGTCGTCAGCGTCCTGAAGCAGGGTGGCCACAGAAGGCAACGCGGCCGCGGCCACGTCGGACGTGAAGCGCGTCGCCAGGATGGACTCGGCAACGCTCGCAGCGCTAACCTCCACCGGATCGTACGAGGTCGGCCGCGGCGTCATGGCGGACAGTCGCGAGCTCGCTCCCGACAGGTCCGCGTGCACGCCGGCCAAGACGGCGCCGCGGCGCTGCAGCCCTTGCAGTTGGTGGAGCAGGGCGGCCGTGGTCAGCAAGTAGCTCTTGACGCCGTCCCCTGTGCGCTGGCGCAGCGCGCGCGCGTTCTGCAGCAGCACGACGTGCTCGGGGGTCGTGTCCTCCCCCGGGGGGAAGGCCGCCTCCAGGATGTCCATCGCCGCCCGCGTGATGGTCAGGTCGCCGGCCGCACCCCGGATCAGCACGCCGCGCCCCCACGGCCCGAACGCTACCGACACCACGGACACGATGTCCTCCGCGGCGCGGAGCGCGCGCGCCAGCGGCGTCAGCGGCGTCAGCGGTGCCAGCCTGGAAGGGCAGCAGAAGAAGAACGAGGTCAGCGCCCGTCCATATCGACTGTCGTCGTTACGGAAATGAAACTTTCACGAGAAAGTGAAACGGTGGAGCTCCGAAATGTGTATACATTAAACAAGCATGGCGTGTAAGGAGAGCTGAAAAGCTTCGGTCACAACCGAAATTATGAATGACGAGGAAAGGACTAAGAACAGGAAGTCGTAAGCCCTCAATGAGGTTGAAGTTGAAGGCTACTTACGTGCCGGCGGCGACGCTCGCCCGGTGGCTAGCAGCGTCCATCCCTCTCGGTGGAGCCGTCCTGCAGCTGCCACGCCGGGCCGTAAGTCTCTGTGCCGTCCTCAGCCACCGTCCGCAGGGTGGGGTTCTTGTGGGTGTTGTTCGGGTGGCCAAGCGAAGTGTACCTGAAACACACGCAAATGCCAGACCATGTCAAATACCAATCGACAGGCGTTTCAGCCCTCTCACTACGGCGTACCGAACGACTATACTGTACCATGGTCAGTACCGCATGCATGTCATTACCGATGCCGCGCCCATCAAGAGCGGGCGCATGTCACGGGCATTAATTAAGCAAAGAAAATTATATTTGCAGACCTCGCCTACACTGTCGCTTCAGAAGTGCAATAACGTGCGACACTGCGACACATCGGTGTGTAATGATTGAATTAGTCTCGGTGAAGCCGCAGTGAAGCTGAAGCCAACCCAGTCATTTGTTTTGGGGGTAATCTGTAGACTGAGGCTGGCTTTAGTTTTCTCATCAGGCAAATCAGTTTATTCAAACCAAATAATGGGTCTTGGCTTCAGCAGCACTAGCTTCACCGAGACTAAATGATCATAAGAAACGTTGCGCTCCGCGGACTCGACCCTGACAACCGTCCAGTGCCCAGTCCCTCCAGTGCGCCCTGATCAGACACGAGCCCCCCTCTCTCCCGTCCCTTCGCCGGCGCCTGTCCTCCTATTGATCTACGGTTTATGTTTCTCCCTCATCAGGATCGCACCGGTTCAAATCCGGTTTGCCGACGCATCGCTCACAACCCCGCCCATGTTGGTACACACAGCCCGAGTGTACGGAGGGTAGTGTATCCACAAACGCACACTGGGCGCGAGGCCAAAGAGCCGGGCGCCTCCGGCCCTCCCCCTCGTCGAGGACACGAGGACGCGCCGGGAGGGGGCTCGGCAGAGAACGACCGGATCAGCCCCGGCTGACACGGCTCCGAACCACTAGACACTCTATTCCATACAATCGGGAGCTGTCGCGTTAATTATTCAAAAGACAGTCAACCGCAGGGGGGCGCGCTTCCTCCTCGCCTTGTACGCCGCGCTGACGACACCCCGCCGGCGCAGCGCCCAACACACGACCGGCTTAATAAAAGGTATCCAGGATTAGACTTTACTGCCTAATAATGAGACCCGCATCGGCGTGCTATGGGGGCGGTCACGCGGGCCGAATCAATGTCGCTTCCGCAGCACGTCCATCCCCTGGACAGGGCGGGCGGGACCCGTGCGAGGGCCTCCCCAGCCGCC
>NW_026268556.1:5808-13758 GCF_000697945.3 Frankliniella occidentalis | reverse complement strand
ATAAAACAAGATAAAAGTTGACCGGAAAGTTGCGTCTCCGGCAGCCCGGGTCCGTGTCCCATATTCAAAAGTCCTATGACCTACGACAAGACCTACGACCGACCTGGCTAGTCGATCATGTATGTCCAGGCTCGTCAAGCGATCCCAATTCACGCAATATGACGCTTTGCGTATGCACGGGGCGAGGGGGAGTGGGCAGGGGAAAGGGGCGCCCGCACACCCCCATTATACCCTTTTCCTAATCACTCAAACAAACGCCGTGGGTGGCTGCGGCTCCACTTCCCGGAATCAGTGGAAAACGGTGGAAGCGGATAAACAAACTTAGTCGGGTTTTGGGATGGGCCGGGCCGGGCCCGCGCGGCCTGGACTGGCCCCCGTGGCCCCCGGGCCCCGCCACTGGCCAGCCGTGCGGCGGGTCGATCTCTGCGTGGCTCCCACGGGTGGCTTCATTGCAAATGAATAGGCGGCCCCCCCACGGCGGCGGAGGGATGGTCCGTAAGCGCGACGGGTCCTGGAGTGATTGCGAGGGGCTCACGCGGGACCCCAACATGTGTGAACGAGAGTGCGCTACTGCTAGGCAGCCTCGGTAGCTTTAACGAGGGGGCAAACAAATAACCGCACCCGAGGGTTGTTAGCTATGGCTACGTCCTCGTCAGACCTCGGACAAAAACAACTCGTGCTCATGGGAATAAAGCACACACTGAGGTCCGTCTTGGTGGCCCTTCGAAGACCCGCGGCGCTACCTCCGACACTAGCGTGTAGTTGACGTATATCTGCGGGCACTTGAAGGCCTGCGTGGTGCAGCTCTCGCGGCACGACGCCCACGTGCAGTTGGTGGCGCCCAGCGGGATGGAGTAGTTGATGGTGAGGCAGCGGGCGCGCTGCAGGCGCGTCGACAGGTCGAGCAGCAGCGGGTCCGAGAAGATGGCCAGGCCCACCACCATGCCCATGAAGGTGACGATGGCGAGCACGGTGCAGCAGCGGCCCTCCAGCTCCCGCAGCCCGGACACCCGGTCGCTGCTCGGCACGCACCGCGCCCTGCACGGGCTGAGCGGCAGGCACGGGGCCGCGCACCGCGCCCCGCACCGCGACTCGCGCGCCGCGAAGTCCAGGAAGGCGCGGTCGCCGTCGCCGTCACCGGGGTGCTCGGGAGGGTCGGGCTCCGGCAGCGCGCCGGGCGGCGGCGTGCATGGCGTGACGGTGGTGACGGTGGTGATCGGGGTGTCGTCGTAGGGGGCATCGGGCGTGGCCGGGGTGACGGCCGCGGTGGGGCGGCAGCCTCGCGGCAGGCAGCAGGAGGTGCAGCAGCGCCGCAGCGCGGCCGCCGCCCCTACCGGAGCCCCGCCCGTCTCCGGGGCCCCGGGCGCGGCCGCGGGTGGCGGCGCCCGCCGTGTCTCCAGGTAGCCGACGCGACGCGTGGTCAGCACCACGTCGCCGCGCAGCCCCGTCAGCGTCAGCCCCGCCGAGCATTCCGAGCAGGGCGGGCATCCTGGCTGCATGTCCTCGAGCACCCCGCCTACCGCCGAGGCCCTGGCGCGGCCCCCGCGGCGCGCCCCGCGCCCCGCCCAGCACGCCACATGGCGGCGGCCGCCCCGCTCAGCGCAGGTGTGCCGGTGCGGGGCGCGCGGGCGCGGGCGCTTCTAGGGGCGACTTCATGATGGAGGAATCCATGTCGAGGCCGGCGGAGCGTCGCTCAAGTCGTGTTGACGTCAGTGACTCGGCGGCGTGCGGGCGGTGCCGGGCGATGCTCAGGGCCCATCGAACGCGGGCGACAGTCCTCGGGCGCCATGTCGACCAGAGGCGCACGGCCGGCACAGCCGCATGGACGCCCTCGAGCTGGCAGACGAGACGGGCCGCGGGGCACTCGTCAACCTATGACATATCCACCCGACCGGACAGAACCGTGCCGCACGAAGGCCTGACCGCGACTACCGCGCGACCTCCGCAAGCTATATAGGCAGCCCGCCGCACATAGAACGCCCCGGCGCCCCGCCCCGCCCCGCCAGGCTCGATCCTGCCACGCCCCGGCCCGCCACGCCATGCGCCGCGCCACGCCACGTTAGTCAACAAGGCCGTGCGGACGGATGGTGACAAGCCCAACCTCATCAGCACCACAGACACCATAAAGCGCGATGGGATAAATTAAATATGTTGACTTTAGATAATTGTGTGAGCGGTCGGTCGGGCAAAGTCACCGCCATGCATGTCGGGTTCCAGCCGAGCCATGATAAAAAAAAAAAAAAATGAAAATGAAAAGAAAAATGCTTGGGGCTATACTGCATGAGGATAAAGAACTTTGTTGAAGAATGATAAGATTTCCGAATTATTTAAAGCGTGACGCCGTCCCCGTCCCCACGAAAGTCGCTCGGGGCGCCCTGACCATTGATTTTGTCATCATCGAAATAACAAAGAGGGGGTTAGCCCAGCCGACAGACCGACACGGCGACTCCGTGTGAGGAGGCCCGCAGGACCTCCCCGGCCCGGCCCCGGCGCCCCTTAAGGCCCCGTCACTCGGACATCTGTAAATGTCGGGCGGCAGTCAGGGCGGGGATCACCGGCGCCGGTCGACGCGTACTCGTCCAGCCCCATCGCGACCAACCCCCACGAGGCCACGCGCGTCTCCCTCCCAACATAACAACAGAGGCGTCGAATAGCCTGGGCCAAAATCTGCACGTTTTGCGATCGGTTGGAGTTGGCCGATTGGGGCCGATGTGTTTGTACAACCTTTGCAAGGATTCTGCGCTGCAAAAAACATCGAAAATGCGAGCGAGGTTTTCCATAGAGCCTATAACTCGAACGGGTGACTTTCATTCGCTCAACAGGGCGAACGACATATTGCACCACGGTCGGACACGTATCGTTCGAAAGAGAACCTCCTAGGGTATATTTTATGTGATTGTGACTTACCTGCGCTGCGCGCTGCCGCAGCGGCGGCCGTCCGCGAGGCACACCACCCGACTTGGTGCCCCCGCGGCCCGCGGACCCAAATCTTTAACTGCTTTAACGGTGGGTTCCCGACGTCGGAGACGAGTCAGCCAAAGACCGTCGTGTTCAGCATCGAAAACACTCTCAGAGAGAGCCACGACCCGATTTCCGATTACTTTTCGGGGCCCAGGCTAGCGTCGAATCATTACGCGGCGTGTGGCGTGTTGGAGAAGAGCGAGTTACAGCCTTGCGGACTTCCGGCAGAGGTAAGAAGAGAAGCGGGTAAGGGCGCGAGGGTCTCTCTAGTCTCTCTCACTCACACGCATACAGACATCACAGAGGCCCCCTCGGCTCGATGACGCCACCAAGGAGCCCGCGGCGGGCCATTGCCAAGGCGAGGAGCGGATTTTACGACACGTCTTCCGCCCTTCCGTGTCTCGGCCCGGCCCGGCCCGGCCCGGAGCGAATGGACTCGCGCAGTCACGAAAGAGAGCGCGAGCGAGCGGCGGGGCACTTGGCCCGCGTGACAAGAGGGAGGGAAGTCTGTGCGCCACGGAGTACGATACCTCAGAGCGAGAACCGCTCAGTATAATAGGCTTTCCTGCAGAGACTGAGCGGTTCTCGCTCTGAGGTATCGAGTATCATTTTTATTTTTCGATATACCGCAGAAAAGTGGCCTAGGCCTGAAGTGGCGGGGCATGCAAACTCGCTTGCTTGCGAGCGGGCGAGCCAAGTGGCGCGTGGCGATGTGGGGTGGGAGGGGCAGCGACTCCACCCAGCGACAGGACAGGCTGGGGGCCGCGGGGGGCCGGGCGGCCAAGTCTAATTTACTGATCTGACCCCCCGCGCCCTCTCTCCCCTGCAACCCCTCCTCACACCATACTAGCATTACACGCTCGTTGTCCAGAGGGGCGAGGCGCGGGAGAGGGTTCGGGGGAAGAGCTGACATGTTAGGCCCACCACGCCCTCAAACGACCAAGACATAAGCGTGTTGCTCGTACCACGCGATTAATAGGCAACTATATTAATAAGGCTGGAAACGGTACACACGCACGTGACAAAAAAACGCCCCCTCACTCGTGCTTCTCCAAAACGAAAGACCAAAATAATTTTTAGAAAACAAAGATATTTGCAAGAAGGTCGACTGGGCGCAAACAGTAATATATTTAACAAACCGGAATACTTTGAGAAGGGAGAAGGAAAAGGAGGCGGGGGTATGTGCCGTTTGGCAGAGGGCTTTGCTATGGGGGCAAGTGGAGCTCCCATGCAGTCACGAACAGCTAAAAATAAGGGCGGCAGGGGCTGGACAAAGGCAGAGGGCTAGAGGGACCGGAGGGCCGAGCCAGTCACATACACAGGTGTATGATGCGCCTCATACGCGGGGAGACAACCGCCTGCCCGGCGTTGTGTGCGTGTGTGTGTGGTGTGGACACTCACCCCTGGTCGTACAGGCTGCAGTAGGGGAGGTGCAGGCCGCGCAGGAACGTCCACACGTCGGCGTACCTCCAGTCCAGCAGCGGGGACACGCGCATCACCGCCGGCCAGCCCTCGTCCGTCTCCTGCACAAGGTGAGGGTGTGGTAGGTGGTTATTGTGTCACGTAACAAAGGGCGCTTTCTTCGCGAAAAAAAACAACAACATAAAACAAATAATAACAAACAGAAAACAAGTAGTACGTGCGTCACGTTATATACGCGTCACGCACGCCGCGTGCGCGGCGCGGGGAAATTAAAACAGAGAGGAAATAACTGGATCGAGGAGGGGAAAGTGTCCCCCAGGGGTGGGCGATAAGCCAACGCCCCACCCCTTTGGGTGAGACTCGGCGAAGGGGGAGCCCCCCCCCCCCTCAGTCCTTTACGGCGCCCCCCGTACCGTCAGGACACGGACACGCATCACGCGCACCAATTTTCTAAAGGGGATGATAAAGGATACTCGGGGTTCCCACGCTATGAAAAAGTGTTTCTTGAAGTTCGAGGTCATTTTTTATCTCATTAATTTCAAGGATGCGGGTAGTGGCCCTTGAAGTGAAGGACTTTAAGGTTCGCCATTAAAGTTATGCACCCATCCTTGAAATTCATGACATAACCTTGAAATTCAAGAAAAACATTTTACCATGCCATAAGGTTTCACGCTTTGCAGACACTGGGCCGTTCAACGTACCTGAAAAGCCGCCAATTTCGACGAGTACGGATCAGTACGACGGACCCCGATCAAGGCCGCCTTGATGTGCGGCTTGTCGCCCAGGTACTTCTCCAGGCCGACTTTAATCGGACCGGCGAGCTCTTCGAGATTCAAGTTGTACCTGAAATCGAAACAGACGCGCGAATTTTAGACGTCGTTTGCAGTGAGCAGCAATTTGTGGGTGAACGTGGCTGGCAGTCTGTACTCACTCCTCCACCATGCGCCGGACGAAGGTGACGACCTCCGGGAACGGGTCCGACGAGTGCACCCAGAAGGCGTGCAGGGGCCGGTCCCTGTACTCGGGGTGGCGGTGCCGGATGACCGCGCACGCCAGGTGCAGCAGCACCGTCGCGTCCTTGCCGCCGTTGAAGCACAGCACCAGCTGGTCGGGCGCGTAGCGCTCGCAGCACTCGTCCAGCACGCGCAGGCTGTCGCCCAGGGCGGTGCGGAACAGCGGGTCGGGCGCGGCCTCGGCGTACAGGCGCAGGGCCTCCATGGGCGCGGGGCTGAGGCCGCGCACCCAGCCCGGGTGCAGCCTGCCGAGCAGGTAGTCGGTGGCGGCGTGCAGCGACTCCCAACTCGTCGACTCGAGCGTCAGCTTGGTCGGGAACGACCACTGGCCGCAGTTGGGGTACGAGCCGAAGGTGACCTGGACGGCAGCAGAAGAACGTACTCCATTCAGCGTGCATTCCGTGGCCAGCGACCCGCTGTTACTTTCTTCGACTTTCTTGAACTCCCCCCTCCGCCCTCCCCACACGCCTTCATTGACCTGGCAAACAGTGTGACGTGCACACTACCCTGACGCGGCAAGTCGTAAACTTTGAAGCACCTCACGAAATGCCACCAACGGATGTCTCTACAAATACCTTGTTTTCCATTTCGACGCCTAGTCAGTCAAGCCTTCGGAGGAGGAATTAAGACGAATGAGGCTAACCATGCGGGACCGAGGTGCGTGACATAGGTGCGCGACCCGGCCGCGACTTGGGCCCGTACTGGCCCAACACCGCCACGCAGACTAAGCGTCGCGTAAAGAGATAACTAAAATGGCACATCAGGTCACGCGTCGCGTCTCTCGCATCACAAGAGATACAGTGGTAATGACAACGCGCTTCCTTTGCTCTCAGGTCGGCGTGAATCATGGGCGACACTCGTTTGGCAGTTATCGGGATCATTATGATGCAATCTCAACTCAACAATCAGGAGAATTACTTGCCGAATCCTTGTACTTGTCCACGGCCAGGTTGAGGGGCGGCACGATGACGTCTTCGTCCACGTTCAGGTAGATCTCCCTGCAGTGGAAGTGGACAGCCGACTCCCCCCGGATGTCCCCCTCCAGCTGGGCGAACGCGCGCCTCAGGTTAGCGGGTGAACCTGTTGACAAGAGGCGATAGCGCGCGGTGAGGCGAGGCGAGCAACTGGGAAAAAAACAAAGTGTGTGAGAAATTTGTGCATCAAGCTGGAATTTAAAAGCAGGACAGGATCACACGTCGAGCAAACACGGGGCAGCAGGAGGATGGGACGGGAAAGACCCGGGGCCAGGAAGGTGCGGGAGCAGGGCGACATGCAACCTGCCTGGGAAAATGAACACGTTGTGCACTTGGACGATGGGCTTGGTGATGGTGGTGTCCCGGGTGTCTCGAATGCGGTGCAGCTTGCAGGTGGCTGGGACGAGCGCCATCTTGAGCGCGGGGTTCTGGACGACGTCCTGGGCCGAGAGGCCGGCCGCCGCCGCGCCGGGGCACCCGCGGCGACCGGCCACCATCTCGGCCACGTCGGCGTTAAAGTGGAGCGGCAGCCCGAACGCCTTGGACACGGCCTCGTACGTCTTGTCATCGTGCGTCGGGCCGACTCCCCCGCTCGTCAAGACGACGTCGAAGCGCCTACGAACACAGTGTGCTTCAAGTAGTTTAATGCTGCATCGTAAATCGACTAACTTGGAACCATATCGTACGACGCTTATTCCTTAGGAAGCGGACTTTTCGTTAAGCCCGGCAAGGTCCATAGTTTAAAAAGATAATTTGAAGACGAGTACGCTGCCAGGGGCTGTGACGCAGGCAGTGACGTAGGCCGCACCACTTAAGGCCGCGTACGATGGGCTGCCTATCCGCCGGCGCCCGGCCCCAGGGCCTCGGGGCCCTTCCTCGCCCTGAACTGACACTCACTGCGAGAACTCGAGGACCTCCGCGGCGATGGCCTCCACGTCGTCGGGCAGCACGGCCACCTTGAGCAGGCGCACGCCGAGGCGGTGCAGGCTCTCCGCGATGAAGTGCGAGTTGGTGTCGGCCACGGAGCCGCTGAGCACCTCGTCCCCGACGACGATGAGGCCGGCAGTGCGGGCCGCCTGGGACCTCGCCACCATGCTCCGCCTGCAACACACGCCAGAGCGGCACGCGGCGCACTCGTGAGGAGGGGCTGCGGTTGTGACTCTCTGTGCCTGTGGCTCTGAAGTGAAAGACAATAACCTGGGCGACAAACTCCGAACGCGATGGATGCAGCGGAAGATGTGAACTACATGATCCGCAAGTGGGACTATGCTAAGTGAGTAACCAGCATGGTTTCACTGCGGGGTAACGCCGTGGCCATAGGCAACCTATTCGACACCGTGATTCGGTATTTCCCTCCCGTTCGGAACGTGACACTCTAGGGACACGATGTACTGATTTGCTGACGATGTATTGTCGGGTTTTGGTGTGCAAAAAAAAAAAGGTAGTTACATGCAAACATGTGAGAAACACAAGCGGGGTGGTTTTCCCTGTGGTGAACATTTTGAGTGACTGCGTGCATTTCAGAGGTATTACAGAAGGAAAGGAAATTGATGTGTGTGAATATTAATTTACTTTTAAAT
>NW_026268556.1:0-1536 GCF_000697945.3 Frankliniella occidentalis | reverse complement strand
CCATAACGCCGACCCGCGCCCGCCCCGCCCACCCGCGATTTGTTTCTCGTTTCCCCGCGCCGTTCAAAACATTTTACACCCGCGAGGACCTTCCCTTCCCTCTCGCCGCGGGCCATTGCATTCCCTCCCGCCGCCATAATTCGGTCGGGGACGCGGCGCTGACAGCGGCTAGCCCAGCAGGCCCGGCCCGGCAGCGCCCCGGCAGGGCTGGCACTCTGGCATTTCGCTATTCGAATCGACTTGTTGCTTATTTTTAATCTTGTTCAAAGTGGAGCGCGCTCTGCTCGTGGTCGTATGGTGGCTGCTTCGCGACTAATCTCGGTGGACCATGAGTAAGCTGTTGTTACAGTACAGCAGTTTTTGTGTATGAGTATGCATGAGTATGCACTTTTCCTCTTTTGGATAGCGGTACGAATATGGAGGAAACATGATGTGGTACATATACATACATATAAGAAAGAGCGTCCTTCATACGTCATTTGGCATTACAAAATTGCCTGATGGCACCGAATAGGTGGGCAACATCTCGTCTGAAGTACATGACATGCGTGTGCTGAGGGGTGGCCTACCCCGAGTCTCGCAGGCAACGAGCTCTCGTATAATTTGCCGAATGATCGAAATGCATGTGAGAAGTACGGATATATTACTTTGTAGGCGATCCTAGGCATAGGTTGTCTTACTCCTACCTCTACTCCACATACCTTCATAAGGTATGCATGGCATGGCATAGGGTGACGATCTTTCTCTCTCGCACAGTCCGTCGCCTCGGGGACCCGGCGCCTGGCTGGGAGCGTGGACTGGCGCCCCCAAACAGCGCGGCGCGTGGCGCTGAAAAGGAGGCCAATGACTTCCCCGCTCCAATGATTCACGCAGGGTGGCTGAGGGGTGAGGGAGGGAAGGGAGTGACGCCGCGCCGACCCCTTCTTCTAATACATATTTTCCCGCCCCCGTACCCGAGTCCCCCTGCGGGGTGTTCACTTTATTTTTGAATGCGCATCGCTTTTTCGCGACGACGTATCGACGTCGTGAGTGGTCGGCGGAATGTCATGGCGCGCACTACAGCCCCCCCTCCTCTCCTGAAATCTCAACCTGGGCTGAGTCGCCAGGGTGGAGTGGAATGCAAGAGAGAGAGGGAGAGAGAGACACAACAGTGGCGCTGTCTCGCTTCCCTCCAGTCATTTAGGGGTCTCGTGCGAGCGCACCTTCTCTGAGGCGTGAGCACAAGCAGACCGCCCCTTTTATCTTCTTACTTTGTCACCTCCCCCACTCCCCGAGGCCGGCGAGCCTAGAGATGCCCTCCGTGCCAAATACATATAAAGTTGTCCCCCCTTGTTGTGCACTCGCCTCGCGAGACCGGGGCGTAATGTATGGCGGATTATTTTAAGTGAGGCATTCTCTTCTCTTCTCTTCTCTTCTCTTCTCTTCTTATTCTCGCCCCGTTGAGCTGACGCGCGCGGGAAGCGCAGCGCCTTTGGGGCTCAAAAGGGCGAGACAGGCGCGGAGAACGGGGTGGTGGGGAAGAGACTTATGGGGGGG
>NW_026268555.1:10591-11849 GCF_000697945.3 Frankliniella occidentalis | reverse complement strand
GGGGCGGGCAGACCAAGCAGGCAGCACGGCGCACTGCAATTAACGCAAACGAGGCAATAAAAGGCGGGAAGGGGCGGTATCAGTGCGTGTGGATGCGGATGGACGGGGACTTGAACCCTCGGCCGCGCTCCGCCCCGCCCCGCCCCGGCCGGATGGAGTTGTTTTGGGCCTCGTCCGTCTGTGCGCGAGGAAGGACTGTGGCGTGGCGGGCCCGCCGGGCTCTTATTAGCCGGCTAGTCGCTAGTGAGTGCCGCCCCGCCCCGCCCCGCCACTTCGCTCTGCCGCGCCCCGCGTCATACCCCCGCCCGCGGCAAGGGGCCACGAAAAGTGCAACGCAATTGCCATGAAAACGAAATCTTGTTTTGCGGCTGAATCAGAGGAAACATCCTTAACCAACCAGGGGGTGGGTTTGGAATGGATCAATAATTGAATACTCCACGTATGTTCACGTTTCACGGGGGTAATTATCCTCTTCCGTCCTTCTCGCCCTCTCCTCGCGGCGCCTGGCGCGGCCTGTGGGTCTGTAGACGCCGGTCCCGGGACGGCTCCGCCGCGGTGTGCTGCCCCCACCCACCGGCCGGCGCTTTATGCCTCAATAACGGTATGCTGGGCGCACGCGACGACGCCCGCCCGAGCGCGTCCGTCCGTCCGTCAGCCGGGGCCCGTCCGCCCGTCTGTCCGTCTGCAAGCACGGACGTCTAATTAATTAGCGAATCGGCTTTAGCAGGAGGAGGAAGGGTGCGCTGCATCGTGTGATGACTGACTAACGGGTAGGCTTCACGTGAAAATATTACTTTGGGCGGTAATGTCGACGAGTCATTACATGTGCATGTGTTTGAACAGTTTGTACGTATACTTGGACTCTTTAAAAATATAAAATTAAAACAACTTTGAAATCATCCTTTCCAACCCCGTTCAGATTAAAACCCCTAAAACCGAATTACGAGCTCTGTTTCGAGGTGCGGTGTAAAAAAAAAATCAACGCGAGTCTTGGTATTAAATATTCCCATGTTACTACCAGTTGTTTCAGTGGCGCTGCAGCTGCGGCTGCGGCCCGCTGACGTGAGGGTGATGTATCACCGCCTCCAAAAGGTCATGAACCCTCCTGAAATAAAGCCGCCTGCGCCCTCCGCCCCCAGTGTTCATACGAGCGGCGTTACGGCCCGGTCCGCCCCCGCTCCGCCCCCGCTCCATCCCTGATTCGCTCCCGCTCCATCTCTGCTTCGCCCCCGCTCCGCCCCCGCTCAGCCCCCCGCTC
>NW_026268555.1:5433-9520 GCF_000697945.3 Frankliniella occidentalis | reverse complement strand
CCGCCCCCCCGCCCTACTCCCACCGCGCTGCGCGGGCGCGCGGGCCTCTGTTGTGTCCTATCGATCCCGCACGACTGTTTTTGTTTGTTGCCTGTTTCACCGTCTGCACAAGTGGCGTCGTCGTGAGGGAGCCAACGGCTGCTCACGTGGCCGCAACCCCGTCGCAAAAAGCCACGGGGAAAACAAAAACAAATCATAAGTTGTCGTGTATACGTGCTCATTATCCCTCATCATACTGTACACACTCTAACCGCATTGTACGCCGCTCGGGCTGTGCATGTGGGCGTTACTGCAGTGTGGCATCACGCCCGTGCACTACTGCAGCTCGGCCGGGGCGTCATCGACCTGCGAGGCGAGCGAGGCCGCCTGTAGGAGGCAGGCAGGCAGGCGCCGCGGCGCACGGGGGACGGGACGCCCAGGGAAGAGAAATAGCCGTATAGCAACCGTCGTAAAATGTGTGATTGAGGCTGGTGTTTACAACACGGTTCCAAGAACCCAAAATGTGGCGGCGTCCACCCGTGCGTATCTTGTTGGCGGTCCCACGTACGATGGTTGTCACACCGCTCTATCATGTCTTGTCTCTGCGTCTCCACGAGCAGCCTCTGTCCCTCCTGTCCGTTGTCCTTCCGCCTCCTGCTCGTCTCGTGCCCGTCTCGTGACCGTCTCGTGCCCTACTCGAATGGTTGCCAGGCTTGATCCACTCGAGCCGGGCGACCGCCGCGGTCGCGCACGGCTGCGCGGGCCATGACCTACGTCGTAGGCGCGTATATATGTATGTGTGGGGGGCGAGCTACATGGCCATACACTCGCCTGATAACGTTGCCGGGCTAAACTGCCGGGCCGGGCCGGGCTGGGCCGGGCTGGGCCGGGGCAGGGAAGGTCGCGTGCGACACCTTGGCGCAGCGTAGCGGCCCGCACGCGACTGTCTGTCCCTCTCTCTCTCTAGCTGTAACCCCTTCTCTCTCTCTGTCTCTCTCTGCCTGGCTGGCTGGCTGCCGCCTGGGTGTTGCTAACCGACGAGCGGGCCACTTTGTTGCGGCGCAGACGGGCCGGGCAGCAACCGCCCGCCCGACGGGCCCGGCGCCGGCGCGGCTCCGTCCTTGCGGCGTGGCGCGGCGCGGCGCAGAGCGGCTCTGCCGCGGACAGCCGGCCGGCCGGTGGCCGGCCCCCGTGGGTTCCCGCCACATTTTGCGTAGCAGGGACAGAGCAGGGAGCTCCGTCACTCGGCCGGCCGCGGCCGCTGTTGTTATGCCGTCGATAAGGAGGCGGTGGTGGTGGGCAACGCGGCCACGCTGGGGCGTAGCTGGGCGAGCTGGGCGTAGTGTCATGCGGGGCTCCGCCGGCCCCGGCAGGCCGCACCGGGCGTGGCGGGGCGGGGCGCGCTGGGCAACATTACCGCGGCCTGGTGGTCCGGCGGCCTCGCCACGCCCCGCCTCGCCACGCCCCGCCTCGCCCCGCCCCGCCTCGCCCCGCCCCGCCTCGCCCCGCCACGCCCTGCCCCGCCAAGTCCTCCTCGGGCCGCGACCCGGCAACAGTTGAGAGTGAACCGCGCGGGGCGTGGTGGTGGGGCACATAGCCCCGGCACAGCCAGTCGTGCGTCAGTGGCCTGGGTGCGGGCGGCGGGCGTGCCATGCCCTTTGTATGAACCGCCGCCGCCACGCCGTGCCCTGCCCCGCCTCGCCCGACCGGCAGCAGGCCGGCCCGGTGGTGGTGCCGGTGGTGGTCCTTGGACTGGCCCAACGACCGGCCCGTCGCGGAGCTCTTGAGCGCCGCCGCTGCCGCCGCCCGCCCGGCGGGCCCCGCGCAAGCGTACAGTGCTCTACTGTACTCTGTGAGAGGCGGTCTCAGGCAGGATCTCCGCCACGTCCGTCTGTCGGACTCGGGCGCGCTGACCTGGCCTGGCACAGCCTGGCCTTGCCGCCCCGAATGAATTACATTGTCGACTTCTGCCCGCCCGTTGAGGCCGCCCGCCGCCCCGAGGAGATTTTACTAGTTACTGAATTAGGACACTGGACACGTTAGTTCTTCTCATTTCTTTGGCGCAATTTTTATCATTTGGGCAGTATTAGTTCACCATAAACAAGCAAGTCTTAAACTAAACCCTTTCTAAAATGAGAGAAAACATGGTCTTCCAGTTCTATTACCCTTGATTTCTACCTTTAGTGTGCCTTATTACGCTGTTACAGTAGTATACTGTAGTATACTAGTATGTATAGTATACGCAAGTGATTTGCCCCTCGACTTCCTCGGGGATGAAAGGGCCGAACGGATGACCCATTTCGCTTAGCGTGGCGTGTCGGGGGAATGCCAGTGGAAGTCCACTTCTATTATAGGGCTTAGCCTATCGCCGTCTTTTACCCCTTTGCATTTTTAAAGTGACGGCACCGCGCAAGTCGTTACGCGTGCTACTGCAATATACTTTCTTGATTGTTATTCAAAATTACATTAGTTTTAATTTAAAACAATCAGCTGCTTTCACGTTGGCGTTAACGCATTTTATCTTCATGTCCCTGTCCGCTCCTCTTTCTCACACACACACAACCATCGGGTGCTCCAGCCGCTCCAGCGCGTGAGCCTGCTCGGCCTCTCCCTGCCGGTATACGGTACGGCTCCCTGTGAGTGGCACCACATGGAGTGCTCTCAGGAGAGAGAGAGAGAGGGGGGGGGGGTATAATAGACTCGCGAATACCCCCCTCTTCCTCCTCCTCCTCTCCCCGTCCCCATCGGTGTGACCCAGGTGGTCGGTCGCCCGTCTGGCTCGGGGAGGCCTGTGTATCGGCCCGTATATGGGAGACGACCCTGGGCGCCCCGCCACGCCGTACCGCGCCGCTCGGCCGCACTGATCCTGCCCCCTTTTAGACTTGGGCCGCTCCGTGCAGGTCAGTGGCGGGGCGTGGCGCGGCGGGTGTCGCCGGAGGGGCACCCAGAGCTCGCGTCGCCTTTATTTATCACACGCGTAGACGGTGTAGGTGGTTTAACTCGCCCCGCCCCACTCTCCCTCTCTTCTTGAGTCTCCTCCCTTCCCACACAGCTGGCCGAGTCTCGTTTCCTCGTTAGGACGAGGAGGGGGGAGGGGGGATATTATTTTTACTTATCGTTATACTTAGCCGCGTTTGCTTTTAGAATATGTCCCCCCCCTCTTTCCTGTCTGCATTACGTCAGGCGTAGGGGGCGCCCCTTCCTGACGCACAGGCGGCCCCGCATGGCCTGGCGCCGCGGCGGCGCTCCGTGACGCATGTGGGTGACGTGTCGCCTGGCAGATGATGCACCGCGTCGGCGTGGCCGGCCCAGGCACAGCCCGGGCGCCCGTCGGCCCGGAGCATGCCCCTCCTATCTGTCTTACCTCCCTTATACTGACTCACCAGCCCTTTACAGCGCTCGCCCGCCATTTCTCTCTCGATCTCTCGCTTTTTTGCTCTCTCTCTTACTCGCGCCCTTACTCTTTCGCTCTCTCTATCTTCCCCTGTCTCTCTGTCTCGCACTATAGCGTCGCGTCCACGCTCAGTTGAGCAAGGCGCTCCAACGATGGCGTTATCTCGGTCGCATTGATTACCTCCTTGAGGTTAATGTAAACAGTTGCGCATGTGTGATTCCCCCGGGCTCGAAGGCGCTCGCGGCCGGCCAGTGCCCGATACCGCGTTGGCGAAGGAGGGCGGGCGAATGAGGAGGTGTTTGGCGCCCAACGTGGGGCTAGGGAGGAACACGCCGCCCGTAAGACTCTGCAGCTGCAGCGAGGGCGCCCGCCCGTCTGTCGGTCCGAGCGCTGTGCGCGCCGCCCGCCCAGCGCAGCGTTTCTGACCTACCCTTCCCCTCATTTCGCCAGGAATGGCAGAGAGGGAGACTTGGCGAAGAGAGAGAGAGAGAGAGAGGGAATGGAGGTGAGGAGGGAGAAGGGGGGGTCGGAATTGACGCGGTCGGCTGGGGCCGGGCTCTTCTGACTACTCCCTTCCCCTGACCCGTGGCGTCTCTGTAGCCTCACTCGCGGTACCTCTTCTGCAATGCTAATGGTGCCCGTGGGCTCGCCGGCCGGGCTGGGGGGGAAGGCGCGCGGAGGGGCAAGAGGAAACAAGGGCCTCATTCCCCCCCC
>NW_026268555.1:3755-4875 GCF_000697945.3 Frankliniella occidentalis | reverse complement strand
CTCTCTCCCTCACTCTCTTCCTCACTCTCTCACTCACTCACTCACTCACTCCCTGCCTCCCTCCTTCCCTTACTCCTTCTCTCCCTCCCTCTGACGTTGCTTGGGGCTGACGGGCTCGCCTCCTGCTGCCCGTCATGGACCCCCGCGAGTTGCGCGGTTTGTTCGATGCAGCAGCCCGCTCCCCTCCTGAGCTGTCCATGCGTGGAGTGAGGAGGAGAGGGGGGGGGGGAGCACGTTCTCCAACCTGGATTGCCTGCGCTATGCCTAAGGTTATATTGTAGGCTGTATTAATTTCCCACATCGTAAACGAGCTGATCGTCAGAGACGATATTTTGGGAGGTCAGCGTGGGACCACTCTGATATGGCGGCCGAGTGCGCGCTCCTCCCGATGGCACCCCTTGTCGACGCCGAAGGGATGGCGTCCCGCTTGCAAACGGCCGCCGAGTGCTGCCCAGGGTGCGTGTGTGCGTGTAGGTGCGTGTGTGTGCGTGGGCGCGGCACTGTGCGCCCGCGCTTGCTTAGCATGCAGACTCCGTCCACGCGATTCGTCTTTGGCGGTCCACGAACGGAATGGAGGAGGAGAACGTGGAGGGAGAGGGAGAAGGGGAGTGTTGCGGGCTGTGGATGTTTGGAAGACTGTGCCCACAATGTGGCTGTTCTCGGGCAAACCCGGCAAACCTTGTCTTATACGCCTCGACCGCTTTCGGTCCGGCTATATCTTCTAGTTAAAAGGGTGTTTTAGGTGTGGGTGGGTGCGAAGATTCTGGTATATCTGCCCGCGCCCGCGTCTGACTCCCAAACAATGACGTTTTAAGACTAGCTTTGACCTTTTCCTCTTTGCCTCCTATCCTCCCGGACCCCCGCTCGCCACTGAACGTGAGCAGCATCCCTTTGCCGGCCTCCTCGCTCCCGATCCCACTGTGCATCAGCCGCATCAGCTTGGTTGACGTGGTCGCAGGCGTTGGCGCGCCACTGTCGGGTCGGACGGACAGGTCGGTCTTTGGACAGCCCCCGGGTCAGGTCAGTCGGCCGAAAGGTCATGATGCCGGGCCCGCGCCATGAAAGCTTGATGTTTCTTACCCCCCCCCCTCTCCCCCCAAGGATGTGAGCCAATTTATTC
>NW_026268555.1:0-2108 GCF_000697945.3 Frankliniella occidentalis | reverse complement strand
AACACGGGTGCTCGACGGGACGGCCCACCTCCCAGGCGCCTGGCGGAGGAGGTCGGCAACCCGGCCGCACGGTCCCCGACGGTCCGGCCCCACTGCTCGGGGCCCTGGGGTGTCTACCCCGACGTCCAGTCTGGCCGACCCGCCCGGGCTGGACCCTAAATGAACGGCGCGAGCAACAAGTGCACCTTCTCCCCCGCCGGCCTGGCCTGGGCCTACGACACGACGAACTCATTTATCATGTCGCAATGTTTTTCCTCCCTTCCACGCACAGTCTCGGCTATTTTTCATAGCAGCGACGCTGCTTAGCGGGTTTGCCTCGCCTCTTGTCCCCTCTCCTGCTGCATGCACCAGTGGCTGCCTCTCTCTTTTATATTTTCTCCTTCTCTCCTTCTTCTGTGTGATCAAAGCACAGTAAGTTGACCAGTACTTGTTTCATTGACCCGTTTCACGGCTACCCTGAACTTGCTAAGTACGGCGTTTTAAGTACCGAGTACAGGAATTTTTAACATTGAGCCTTGTCTTGTAGGCGTTACGTATCACGCACCGGGTGTACTGTGAATACGCGGCATTGTTGCGGGATTGCTTACTTAATATGGCCGCAGGAGCCATGGTCCCTTTAGGGTATAAAGAGTAGGCAAACCCGCAACTCTGCTGCGTATCTATTACACCCGGTACGTGCATCCTGCATCACATCCTGTACGGGATTGCTGTACCTTTTCTCTCCTTTGGCACAGGATTTTACAGTATTGACCGCGCTTGTCCCGACCCGACGTCTAGTCGGATGTAGTAAGTTCCAGTTGCTCATTCTGGTCTACACCTTCGCTCTTTCGCTCTGCAAATTGTGTAACAATATGAGTCTTTTAATTTTCAAAGTGTACTTTTAAAAAGTTTAAAAGTGTGAACTTAAACAGTCTGGTTTGGACAGGGCACCCGTCTCCTTGTCCTTCAGGAGTGGAGAGAGCCCTGTTTCCAGGAGCCCCCCGGGCCGGCGGCAAGGTGGAGGAACTGCGGGGATGGAATGAACCCTCTCATGTGGGGCTTGGGTTGGGCAGGGGTGTGTCCCCCCTCGCCCTCCGCCATCTCCTCCCACCCTCGTTTTCCCTCCCCCGTCCCTTCGCTGTAGTGAATTGGACGGATTGCAGGAGGGGAAGTGCACCCGTTGTGTCTCGGGGCCGTGTTAATCGAGTTTGCTGAAAGTCTTTGGTGATTCATAGACCACTCTAATGTATGAGATGGTGGGGGAGGGGGTTAGCGGAGAGGGCGGTTGAGTCCCCAAAGGTGGATGGCAAAGCGGGGGACGAAAGTCAATGGAGTGAGGGTGATGGGAGGTCCAGGGACCTCCGCCAAAACGGGACGGGTCTCTCTAGGGGGGTGTGTCAGTTGCGATTTCCCGTGTCGTCTCACTGCCGTCGTAGGCTATACCAGGGGAGGCGGCCGACGAGCGGGGCGCCGCTCGAGCGGGTGATGCCAACAGTGGCGCATGAACCCTTCCCCCACCCTCCTACCTCTTTTTCTCCTCCTTGCCTTCGCGCCCCGACTTACCTGACCCGAGCGCCGAGTGGACTCGCTGCAGCCGTTCGCGAGCCGGCTGGGCCTGGGCGGAACCCGAGGCGGAACCCCCATTCAGCCCCCTCTCCCGGTCCCCGCCGGTCCCCGCCGGTCCCCGCCGGTCCCCGCCGGTCCCCGCGGCTCGCGCAGGCCTGGTGGCTCTCGTGCATTCTCGGCGTGCCGTAGCGGTGTTTCACCCGTCCTGTCAAGCTGGGCCGGCTCGCCACGGCCCGGCCGCCCGGCGCGGCCAGCACTGGCGGCACTAGCTCTACCGGACTGCGGGCCCCCTCATCCCTCTCTCACCTGTTTGAACCAATTTGTCTCTCTCATTCTCTCTATTGAGACGCTCTTGCAGTATTGCCCCCCACCCCACCCCTCGGCAACGGATGTCTTGTGTTTCGGCTTGATGAACAGGCCACTCAGGGTTCCCTGTGAATGGGTAGAATGAACCTCTGCTGCTTTATGTTGCCGGCTATCACCGTCCCGTGGGAGGGGGAGGAGAGAGAGGGGGGGAGAGAGGGAGAGAGAGAGAGAGAGAGAGAGAGAGAGAGAGAGAGAGA
>NW_026268554.1:12280-12959 GCF_000697945.3 Frankliniella occidentalis | reverse complement strand
CACACACACACACACACACACACACACACACCACACCACACCACTCCACTCCACTCCACACACACTCCGTCACTCCTCTCTTCTTATTTCCCTGCTTGCTCCTTCTGAAATATAAAAGTTCACAGAACGAATTAAGCGTAAATAAAAAAAATTGCAATATGTTGCTTTTTTGCTGTCACGGAGAAGCAGCTGGGTGAGAGTCTGCCCGGGAGAGAGTAACGTTATAACTGTTTATACGCAGAAACAAAAATGAAAGCAAACGCGGTTTAGCACGTTTATGCGGTTGTGCCGTAACGGGGGAGTTCCCCTCCCCCCTACTATTCGCTCTTTCCCACTCCTCTTGCCTTTGCCGCGGCTTCGCTCCGCCCCACCCCGGCCCACAGGAGGCACATTATTTAATCTGGCGCATTCACGCCACGATACGTCATAAACGCGTATGAGCTGTACGTCTCCATTCCGCGCCAGCAGGCCGTTGCCGTAACTCGTTTAGGTCGGGCGGGCCGTAGTCCGTTACCGGTACTGGCGCCCCGCCCCGCCCGTCCGGCCCGCCCGGCGAGATTTCAATAAACATGGCGTTTTTGCGGGCAGGGGGTGGAGAGACGGGGGGCGCGGAGCAGCGTGTCGGGCCCGCTCCCTGCTCCCCTCACCTGAGCTGCGTACGCTCTCCCCTCCCCCTCCC
>NW_026268554.1:11347-11975 GCF_000697945.3 Frankliniella occidentalis | reverse complement strand
TCCCTAACCCCCTCCCCCTAATCCGTATTCCGAACGCCCTGTAATCCCTCGCCATACCCGCGGCGGCGCTGCTGGGCCCTTCCTCGCATCCCCCCCCAACCCTACTTCGCAGCAGTCAGTGGTTTGCCGACTTCACATTTAATGTGGACCGCCGCGCTAACCCGCTGTTGGTTCTCGCCGCTCTCGCCTCGCCTCGCTTTGCCGCGCGCGTGACTTGGACGGGGGGGTTACACCGCGCGTCGAGCAGCTGTCGGTCTCGCCAAATTAACGATTGGGAACTTTGCGCGGAATATCTCGCTGAGAGCGTTGCCAATATTACCTCTCCACGGCGCCCGTCGTGGCGGTGATGGAGGTGATTGTGCTGCGTGGCCGCCTCCTCGACCGCGTGGAATATGTTTTCTTTTTCGGTGCGTGTTGGGATTGCGTCGGGGGCCGTTCGCTGACACTGTCACAAAAATTTACTATCGTTTGAACAGTACTTTAAATCTGTCAATTATTAACATAATTTAAATCTGACATTTCGATTTCTATACAATTATTGTTGGTTGTATTGAAGGGTGAGGGACGCAAAATTACATTTTTAGCAACTGTAAATTAGAAGTACGTCGTCGAATTGTAATTGTACAAT
>NW_026268554.1:8428-10022 GCF_000697945.3 Frankliniella occidentalis | reverse complement strand
GGGGGGGCAGCATCCACGTGACCAACATACCGTACCGGTCCATCTCACGTCATAAGGCCGCTACGTTACTGAAGATAGCTCCCTCTGCCCCCCTTCCCCGCGCCACCTCGCTCTCCACTCCCTGCGGTACAGCATCCAGTCTCGTGGGCAGCACAAGTCGAGGGACAGCGGCAGACTGGAGGCGGGGCAGGGCGGGGTGAGGCGCGCGGTCCAGCGGCAGCAGCCTTGGCCGAGATGCGCTGCGGAACAACGAGACCGTCGAGAGCGCCGGGGGACGGTATCGGCGAGCGTAAGGCCCTTTGCTCCGGACCCGACACTATCAGCCGACAAGGCCCCCGCGCTCGGGTGACGTGACGACACCCTCCTAGCTTGTCGCTCAACCACAGAGCAACAGGGTTAAAGTTGTTTTTTTTCATATGTTTTACCACTTGGCCAATTTTATCTTTAAACATTTTACACCGAGGGGGAACAAATCGTAATAATTACACTTTTGTGCCAATGCCCAGTAAGTAATACGTGCAATAGCGCGTCGCGTGCCGCAATGTAGAAGAAAGAATGCACTTTGACAGTAGAATTTTGGATAATTCAATAATCGGCATATCACACGGCATATTGGACAGTATTATGTGCACCAAAATTCATGGCGAATTCAAAGAAGAAGAAAACGACCTTAAATGTGTCCTGGCTAGAATGCACGTCAATAGGGTTACTCAGACATTCTGGAATTAGGAAAATGTTGGAAACCTGCCTCACGTTTCGTCTTCTTCTGAAGACGCCCTTCTTTGTGTGCTTTTTTTCCCTCTTTCCTTCTGTTGACGCGCGCCGCTCCAGTCAGGTCTCTCTGCTCGTCCTCTCCAGCGGGAGGTGGAGCTGGAGCCCTGAGGCCCGGCGGGCGGCGGCCTGCTGGGGATGCGTAGCTTCCGGCCCCGGGGGGCAGGGGGGCGGGGGCCGGGACCGGAGCAGGGACGGGGGCGAGGGCGGAGGCCCTTGCAGTCGCAGTAGGGAGCCACGAGGAGGTCGAGCTGCCAGCGCGGCCGGGCAGCCACTGGCAGGCTCAGGAAGGTGAGGAAACAAAAGGAGGGCAGAGAGAGAGGGAGAGACCTGGCCTAGAAAAGAAGGCTGGTCGGGCCGCAGAGAGGGGTGGGGACGGGGGGTTTGGTTCGGCCTCTGGAGGCTCGCTGGAGTCGCGCCGACGGACACGGGCGTGGGGCGGACAGAGGCGGGCGCGCGGCTCATCAGAACGGCTCCACAGACAGCGAGGTGATTAAGGGCCGCGGCCTCCCCTGCGGCTGCGGTCCGCTTCTGACCCGGGGCGGTGAATGGTCATTCGGCGTGGGAATAAAGAGAAATACACTGCGGATCGAAAGGGGGAAAAAAGTATAGGGAACCAACCCGCCAATCAAGCCCTTTCCTGGTGCCCTGCTGCCCTGCTGTGGCAAAGAGACCATCACGCTCGGCCTTTTGCAAATTAACCAACTCCCGAGCCGCGTTGGCTGCTCTATGTGGATCGGATTAAAAGCGCGATAAACCGTATCAGCACTCCACTTTCTTCCTTTTTCCACCAGGAAAAAACGTTGTTTTTTTTTTTTTTTTT
>NW_026268554.1:3559-4253 GCF_000697945.3 Frankliniella occidentalis | reverse complement strand
TGAGTAAATTCGGCAAAACGTCAGGCGAGTGTGCGCGCCGTTGACCATCCGTTTGAACTCTAAGTCGGAATGAGCATCATCAAAAATTGTAGCCCGCCATCTTCAGGCGGGGAACTTAGCGGAGAGTCGCCCGCAGGCTCTCATAGTACTGTCGTTGTCAGGTCCGCTCGCGCAAGACTATCGTGCCCAGATGCCAAAGCGCCACCTATTGGCGAAGCAGTTGTACCCCTACAATGCGTCCATGATAGCTTGAGAGAGTCTGTGGCAGACTATACGATGTCTCAAACATGTCTCCAAAATATCTCGAGAAATTCTTTGCCATGCCAATAGGTGGCGTTTTGGCATCTGGGCACGATAGTCTTGCGCGAGCGGACCTGACAACGACAGTACTATGAGAGCTTGCGGGCGACTCTCCCCGAAGTTCCCCGCCTGAAAATGGCGGGCTAAAATTTTTGATGATGCTCATTCCGCCTTAGAGTTCAAACGGATGGTCAACGGCGCGCACACTCGCCTGACGTTTTGCCGAATTTACTCAACTCACACACCTACGTCACTTCCCGCCATGGCTCAGCCCTGTATCCTCCCTTTTGACGGGTTCTTCTTCGACCCGTCTCTAGATTGTCTCCAAACCGTCTCGAGAGAAACGGCTCGACGCTGTCTCCATAATGTCTCAATCCCGAGACAGAAAACAGTC
>NW_026268554.1:0-2125 GCF_000697945.3 Frankliniella occidentalis | reverse complement strand
GCCCCGCCGCCCCCGCCCCACTCACCTGCGAGGCCGTATAACACATAAATTAATGGAGGGAGCTTGTGCGCCCCTCCGCCTGCTCCGTCGTTCGACGGCCATAAGGCCCCTTCTAGTGAGGGGGTGGACGGGCGAGCATGGGAGTTAACTGGCCAATCCAGCCGAGAGCGCTGTTCCAGCCAGTGAGCTCGTGAAAAGAAAATGGGTTATTAAAGGCCGCGTTTGCTGAAATGGTTTTTAAATCTGTTCCTGAATCGGTTAACCGTCTGCTGACACCCTCTTTAAATGTTGTCATCTTAATACAGACGTATACTCAACTAACTTTTCGATCTGTCACTAAAATCAACTTAAGGGTGGTAAAAATTACACACGCATATCCCAGTTTTCTGTTGAATGTTAAACTTTTCAGCTGGACGATCAGTCTGTTGGCTGGGACCTACCCCCGCGCCGCCACCAGGTCTGCCCCCGTGTGCGTGCGCGAAAAATTGGGATTTACGAAACGAGGAGCACGGAGGTGGAAGGGGGGAGCGTTCCCCGAGAATTGGATAGGAGAGGGTCGGGTGGGCAAGTAGTGGTGGTGATGGCCAAGTGGGAGTCGATTGGCTTGTGGACCGCAGCAGCAGGGGCAGGGGGCTGCCAGAGGTGGGGGGCGAGGTGGCGCACGCCGCCTGCTCTTAGCCGGGGCATGCACTCGGGGGGCGCCACAAGCAGTGTCTCTCTGCCGGGAGCCAAAACATATCGTGGGGCACCCTGATGTGGTTCCGCTGTTGCGGTGTTGGCACCGCTGTCTGTGCACGTGCGGGGCGCGAGTCCGTCCGTACGGTTGGCAGCAGTGTAGCCCACTGTGTCGGCTGCTTTTACATGCCTTGGCCACGCGCCAGCCCTCCAATACTCACCGGCGCGGCGGCCACTCGGGCTGCTCTGGATCCCTCCCACCCCCTCGGCGACACAGACACGCTCCCTCGCGCGCGTCCTTGTCCGCCTCGGCATTCCCTCCGGAAGGACGACGACGACGAGAAGGGATCGGGTGCAAGCTTGCAGATCTGCTTGCGCGCCGCCGCGCCCGAAGGTCAAGACCGTCGTTAGGTCGGACCCGTGCCGGACACCGGCAGCCCCAGCGGCGGCGGCAGCTCGCTCTAACAGAGGGGTCGTCGCCGGCGGCGGTGAGCCGCCCATTAGGGCTTAACGGGGCGCGGATTATCCAGTCAAAATAGCCCGAAGGACTGAGCGGGCCCCCACAGGGCCCACAGGGAGGGGCTCGACGTGAGTGGCCGCGCGGGGACCCACCCGGAGGCCGGGGGCCCTGCGGTGAGTTGGACTAGCACGGACCAGCACGGGGGCGGGGCCGGCGGGGGCTGTTCGAGTAGTGGTACGACAGACAAGGCAAATTAATGAGAGTTTGAGAGTTCCCTCCCCTCTCCGCCGTGGCCCAGGGCTGAGCCCGAGGCAGCAGCGGCGGTGGCGCCCAAAGCACTGCACAGCCCACGAGGGGCCGCCGCGAAGGACAGGAAGGGTGTGTGTGTGCGCGCGCGCGCCCTGGGGGCCCGCCTCCGCCCGACCCGGGTCCCGACTTAGTTGTTGCCTCTCTGCCACTTGTCCTCTCCTTTCCCAGCTTTCTTGTGCGTCCGGAGTCCAAGTAGTCGTCCAAGTCCGACACGCCAATATAGGCCTGCTCGGCGGCGTTTCGACCTCCTTTGGCTCTCCTCCCTGCGGAGCGGGGCCGCCGCGGGCCTCCGCTGCCGCTGTGGTTGATGAAACCCCCGCCATTGTGTTTCCATCTTTCACTTCATTACTGCGCAAACAATGCAAGGGGAATGACGGCGCTCATTTGGTGCGCGAGGCGCTGTGCTGCCGCCGCTTCTGCTGCTGCTGCTGCTGCCGCTCTTGCCGCCGCTTCTGCTGCTG
Source organism: Frankliniella occidentalis (assembly GCF_000697945.3). NCBI lineage: Eukaryota > Metazoa > Arthropoda > Insecta > Thysanoptera > Thripidae > Frankliniella > Frankliniella occidentalis. The sequence continues at coordinate 220 of NW_026268554.1, read as the reverse complement.
CTGCTGCTGCTGCTGCTGCTCCTTCCTGCTGCTGCTGCTCCTCCTGCTGCTGCTGCTGCTCCTGCTGCTCCTGCCACCGCTGCTCCTGCTGCTCCTGCTGCTCCTCCTGCTCCTCCTGCTGCTCCTTCCTGCTGCTGCTGCTGCTCCTGCTGCTGCTGCTGCTGCTGCCGCTGCTGCTGCCGCTCCTGCTGCTCCTGCTGCTGCTGCTGCTGCTGCTGCT
>NW_026268553.1:11825-13564 GCF_000697945.3 Frankliniella occidentalis | reverse complement strand
ATGCATTGACTAATACGCAACTTCAATGAAAGCAGAGAGTAGGTTGTGGGAAAATGGGTTGATGAATGTAAAGAAGAGCCACATGAGGGACTGTATGAAAATGAAGCAACGCCAGGACTTACACCAAGGATCAGGGACAGAAAAAAATTAGGTTAGTTAGTTTTGGTCTCGGAGCACGTTCTTTTAACAGTTGCCAGGCGACCCCCCCCCCCCCCATACACCGGGCAAGAGGCGCTTGAAAACCTGCAGACGCTGCTTGATTGGTGTCCTCGAACTATGAGCCTTGCCAAGCCAAGACTGCCACGCTGCTCGGGCTGCCTGCTCAGCTCGTGATGACCCCAAGAACTCCTTTGGATCGTTTCACCCAAACCCCGCCAGCACGATAGTAATTTGAAGACATACTCTGACACGGTGAGTTTTGTTTCTCTGGAACAAGTGGCCGCTACTAGTGCTAAGGCACCATGGCCCGTGAAGCGTCGCACTGATTGACATTTGAACTTTAAGCGAAATGTCAACTGCTGGTTGATAGGGAGCTAGCACGGTGATATTGAGGGTGGCCTAGCAGGTATGACTGGAGGAGGAGGTGGGTAGACGCGAGGACAGAAGGAAGGGGGAAAAGGGCGAGGGGGTTGGGCGGCAGACGATGGCCGGAGGCTGTGACGGACGGACAGACATCACCGGACATTGCGACGCATCCGCCTGCAAATGAACTGACCTGGTCCTGATTCAAAACAAACTGGCCGGGGTTGAGGGACCGATGGCCAACGGCACGGCAGTGGGTAGGTTCCACCTTACATCCATAGGCACCCCCCAGGTAGTTCTCGGAATCTCAGCACGTAGCTGGGCGTTCATTGTAAGGAAGAATCCAGAACATTGACCACAGTTTTAAACTGTTTATCAGAAAAACAGTACTTAAATTGTTAAGTATTGTTCTCTGCCCGACGGTTTACGGTAACAAGAGTACAGCCCGTTCTTTTTTGAACCGTATAGGAGAATGCAGATTTTTACCATTAAGACCTCTTCTTCAAAAAATTTATGATGAAATGATGTGGATATTTTTCTTAGCAGAGGCATAGTGGGCAGATGGGGAAGGGGAGGGAAGGGGCAGGTTCTGACCCCGTGCTGTCGTTTCACGAATAGTGACTCGTTGCTGCGAGCCCTGCCTGCAAGCATCCCCCATCCCCTGCTTCGCGCTCGCTCGCGCCGCCAGCCCTCTCTGTCTGTCTCCCTTCCACAGGCCGTAGCGAGAGGCGGGCCGGGCAGGCCGGGCAGGCCGGGCAGGCAGGCTCAAAGCCCCCGCGCCTCGCCTCGCGCTGGATGGGGGTAAAAATCAATGGGGATCGCGTACAACGTCATAGCACTGCTCCGCCGCGCGCCGCCCTCGGGGCCGGGCCGGGTGGGGTAAGGTTGTGCCGGGGTAAGGTTGTGTGGTGAATTAATGTCCGCCTGGTGTTGGATGTGCCGGGTTTACGGTGTGCCGGAGCCCTCTCGGGCCGCAGGAGCCGTTGGCGCCTTACGGGTAGAGGGAATAGTCAAACCCGCAACCCGCAACTGTGCAGCGTCCGCACTGATACGCCCGATACTTTGGCATGAGCAGGTTTACGCATGAGCAATTCCGGGGAAAGGTGGTGGTGGTGATGAGAGGAGAGGGGGGTAGGTTGTGTTAGCGTGAATCGGGGGTCAAATGTGAAATGGATGTAGGGAACTGAGTCAGTTTGATTTGACGGGGGTGAAGGGGG
>NW_026268553.1:10092-11355 GCF_000697945.3 Frankliniella occidentalis | reverse complement strand
AGACGAGAGGGAGTGGTTCCTTTGACGCGTAGCCACTAGAATTAGCAAGTCGACGGTACTATTTTCGGCACGGACCCAGACAAGATCAAAGGGAAGGGACTGGGACCCGCACGGGAGGGGAGCGAGGAGGGACGCTGGAGTCCCCCGTTCAGGAAGAGGTACAGGTGGGAGGAGGGGTGGGGGAACTGGGCGACAGGCCGGCTGCTGGGAGCGGGAGGCGCGTCCAAAGTAAAATTGCTGTTCGCGGCCATAGACCGAGAGGCAAGTCGACCTCTGCTCATGGTGTATCTCAATACACGTTCGCAGAACTCGCGCCGCCTATCTACGCTGGACTCTCTGCCTGCGCGAGGCGCCAACTCGAGTTGTAGTCGAGCGCCACTCGGGGGTTAGGGTCGGCGCCGCGCGCGCTGAGTCGAGCGTATCGGCAGCGCGAATACCGACACGGACGTAAAGTTATTGCGATACACCCTGAGCTTAGTTATCAGAGCAGACACCCTGGTGTTGCGCGTTTGCATATACCATCTTGGGCTTGGGGCTGCTGCAGGATGCAGGGACCATGGCGCCTTACAGGCGGAGGGAGTAGGCCAACCCGCGCAACACCGGGGTGTTCGCTCCCGACTAACGGTAAAACTACGGTGTCCTATTGGTCCAACTCAGGCTGTAAACGGCTTATAGTACACACCAGAAAAGCGCAAGGAATTCGCTGGTCGAATTTTAGAGCTCGTTTGCGTTTGCGTCAGAGGTGTTTACGAGTCGTTTCGTTTGCCATTCGCTCGGCCTTGCCTCCGCTGCCTGCATCCTGACCAATACTAGTCTATGCGAACGCGCCTCAGCAGCACACCTGCAGAGCCAGGCCTAGGTGAGTCCAGGTGCGTCTGGCAACTGTTATATCGAAAAAAAAATGCCGGTCCATACAAGAGACATGGAAACGAAGGGTCGAAATGAACAATAGATGAAATAGCTAGGTACAGAATGGCCCCTTCCATGAAGTTCTTCATCGCCCTTTTTAATCACACCAGGTGGCTGATTCACGCCGCGCGCTTTTATACTATGCAACCCGCCCGCCCCGCTCCATCCGGGACTGCATACCCATCTGGCGCAGGGGACCGGCTCCAAGCGCCAACGCGTGGATTCACCACTGTTGCTGGGGCCAACTCCCAGGGGCGTTATTAGGGGTTGTTCGCGGTCTCGCGCGAGTTCCCGAGAGTCCGCCAGGGGTAACCCGTGAGTCCGCGGGGGTAACATGCGGGTCCGCGGGGGTGA
>NW_026268553.1:9305-10042 GCF_000697945.3 Frankliniella occidentalis | reverse complement strand
AAATGGATGACGTAAAAGAGAATAAAAAGAAATCTGAAAAGAAAAGAACACTGAAAAGAAATTAGGTGGCATGAGAAATGGTCGAAAAAAATTACGGATAAAAATAACAATTCATGGATATTTTTTTCATTCAGGAGAAGCACGAGAGCACAAATTAAATTTAAAACACTTTAGATATGCACGAGGTGAACTCGGAGTGAAATGGCATTGAAGTCACATTCCCCATCCAGACATTCCACCAACGGTAAGTTTACTGCTTAAACCGCGCTAGCCTCCCCAGACTACAGTACCGCTCTGTTTATCCTTGCAATGTAAACACGTACCCCCAGCCGTCCACGGCTCTCTTGCGCGACGGACACAAGCCTCTGGTGAGCTCAAATTGAGTAATTTGTGTACGTTAAAGGAACTACATGCCCTTGAGATCACACACTACGAACACAGACTAACTAGCCCTCCTACATACAAGAAATAAATTTTAAAAAACAATGATAAATACAAATACAGAATTAGCTCAACAGTATAGTTCAAACTCACTCAACTTTAAGACAGTCCCCAAACGGAAAATAATTATGATAACGACAACAAGAACATTAATAGTAAGGATAATAACAAGAGATTCTTCTTCTGAAACAGGCGACTTAATTTCATGAAATGGCTAAATACCGACCCCATCGCACTACTGCCCCGCCCCACCCACGCTCCCGCCCTCCCGTCCTGCCGCTGTCGCCTCCACCCGC
>NW_026268553.1:5014-5355 GCF_000697945.3 Frankliniella occidentalis | reverse complement strand
TAAAAAATCTTCTCTCGTAAATTTACAACTTAAATTATAATTCGAGTTTACAAACATTTTGGAACTTTACGATGATATTTTTCAGTGTGTGATCTTCAAGTGCCTATACCTCCGGAACCGTTTGAGCTACACCACCCAGATTTTACACAGAGGTAGACCGAATTGGTGGCTAAATTTTCATGAAGTATAATTTTTTTCGAAAAACATCGAGGAAAATGTCAAAAACTATGTGCACTTGGATTTCGGACGAGGGGTACATCACTCCGATTCTGGGCGTACACCTACTTTTAGTCGATTTTTTTGGGCCGTGACTTTTTGACTTTTTTTGACTTTTTTTGTAC
>NW_026268553.1:0-344 GCF_000697945.3 Frankliniella occidentalis | reverse complement strand
CCCACCCCGCGATCAATAACGTTGCGTCACTTCCGGGCGGTACGGAGCTGCAGACAGGCTGCACGGGCCAAGTGACGTCACCCCCTTCTCTGCTTCACCCCCTCCTCTCCTCCTCTCTTTCCATGGGATGGAAAGGCTGGGGAGGGGGGGGGGGATAGAGGGCCTTTGTACCCACCCAGAACCCACTCTCCACAGCATCCCACGGGTAGTAGGGGGCTCGTAGAGGGAGAGGGAGCAGAACACCGGAGGAAAGCGAGTGAGTGAGAGAGAAAGAGGACGAAAAGGAAGACAGGAATAGGGTGGGTGGGAGAAGGGATTGAGGGTTAAGGGAAAGAGGGAGGAGG
>NW_026268552.1:9502-10029 GCF_000697945.3 Frankliniella occidentalis | reverse complement strand
CAGAGCGTGCCGCTGGGCCGCACGCTCGTCCGAAAACCACTGATAAATGATTCAGTTAATAAATGCTTGTGGATCGATATACATACCGCAAGGCTAGGCCACCGCCGCTCCTTCGGCAGTCGGGACACGTCCGTCCGCTCCGATAAGACAAAAGACCCATCGCTCAAGCCGGCGCGACGGGGAGCGGCCCGCACCTGATCCTGGCCCGCCTCTTATTGTGACGTCGTCAGCGATTTGGTGCGGACCAGATCCAGCCGCACAAGCCGGACTGGGAACGCGGACGGCGTCAGCCAGTCCTGACCACGCCGCGGGGTCGCAGCGCAGGCACGCGCCTATGCGCGGAGGGCGGCTTCTCTAAAGCCGTACACAGCCGCGGGGGCGAAGCGGGATTGATGGGGGATTCATCAAAACGGCAACAAAGCTCCCTCCTCTCGCCTGCAGAGACGAAGAGAGGGGGTGGGGGTGGGGGCGGCCGCCACGGCGTCCCGCTCAAGATTCCAAAGGGGTTACTCAACGCGCGGGGGATA
>NW_026268552.1:8960-9300 GCF_000697945.3 Frankliniella occidentalis | reverse complement strand
GGGGGGGATAAAGAGCAGAGAGGGAAGCCTTGTGGGGACGACAACAACCGGGTGCCCGCGCCGGTGCCCGCCAGTCTGCGATTCCCAAGGGGGTCTCCTGACCGGCGGGGCCCAGCCCAGAGCAGCCCGAGGGGTCCATTCTGCGTCAGTCGGCGCAATCACTCGGGACAAATCGCTGATGGACTCGATGGGATTCAGTTTGCTGCAGCATAAGGCAGCGGGCGGCCGGGCTTTGGGGAGGGAACCTGAAGTATTGCTCAAAGAGCGCAGAGGGAGGAGCGGGCGGGAAATGTTGAGCAGCGGCAGCGAGTGTTTCAAGCTGATTGGGCCGTCAGCGTCA
>NW_026268552.1:2817-4060 GCF_000697945.3 Frankliniella occidentalis | reverse complement strand
ATCACCAGGGGGTTGGGTCACCACTCACCACGGCGGCGATGGTGGAGTGTAGGGGTGTGCGGGGCTCCGGCCGCGCGGCGGCCGCTGCTGCCCCTTTTGAGAGGAATCAAGCTGAGCCGCCGCCGCCGGGCCGGGGCCGCCGGGGACAGGACACCGCGGGGGAAAGTTAGTGAGTTGGTCGGGGAGGAGCCAATGGGATGGGATCGATCGCCGCACCCCGCCGGACCCTGCCCGCGGGGACACCCAGGGGGGGACACCCAGGGGAGACACCCGGGGGGCACCCGACCCCGGCGCTGTTTATCGCTACTTGGGCCCCTTTCCCTTCCCCCCCGGGCCCTGCTGACCTAACAAGGCACAACACCCGGACCAGACGACCCTATTAGGTGGAGGGACCCCCACCAGCTGAGCTGGACTGGGGCCGAAAGGGGCGAGCGACACTTTTTTCTTTTCGTTTTTCATTTAACTTTGTAAAGAATAGCCACAATCAGTAGCTAAGCGGGAGGCGCTAAACTAACCCATTTCATGACGTATGAAGCGTAACCCCACTTAGCGTCACAAACAATTGTCATTCTTGCGGCACTTGGATCGTACGAATAGGGCTCCGAGCTCATCCACTGCGCTAGATGGAGATAACTCACAGACTGCAGACAGTAGCGGGCCGCGCCGCTGCAGCAGTCTGGGCTGCCCTATCTGACGGGGCGGAGCGAGAGCACAACGCGGCTAAGTGCTGAGGCCAGCCAGTCAGGCGGGGGGGAGGGGGGGAGCAAAGGGGAGGTGAGCGGCCACGACACGATTCGGCCATCACGCCGGGCCCCGCACTGTAATTGACTAGGTCAATTTTAATTCCGACGGGTGACGGGGTGGTGACAGGAGGGGTCACAGGCCGGGCGGTGAGGACGACCCCCCGACCCCCTCACACCCCGGGGGCAGGCAGGCCTGATCCGTCCAGCCACGTTGATGTCGGGAACCTTCACGCGGCTCACCATATACCGTCTGCCGCCCGGAGAGCCAAAGTTGAGTGGAGAGTACAGGCGGGGAACGGGAGAGAGAGGGGGGGGGGTTCACCACCAAACACCACACCCCCTCCCCCCGCGCGGGCCGAGTCCTAAACAGACCTCCTAAGAGGTAGGCAAAGGCCCAAATGTCCTTCATGAGACTATGATGGACTGAGAGCAGGAGGGGGGGGGCGGTCATCAAGGGCGACGGCGACAACGGGCGGGAGGCGCTGCAGTCGGAGGAGGGG
>NW_026268552.1:688-1302 GCF_000697945.3 Frankliniella occidentalis | reverse complement strand
TCCGCCTCGCCTCACCCCCATAGGGGGAACCCCCACCCCTACGCCCACCCCCGGCCTGTCCACACGGTCCGCACGTAAAGCGTATTATCCGAGCGTAACTCTCGCCGCTGCTGTAAGTTAGCCGTGCGCGCCGCTGAAGCACTGCAAGCCCCTTGTCCCGTTCGTGCCGACTGCCAAAAAGGCGAACGACATCGTACACTCGCTCGAGTGCAATTTCCTTTTCTTTCACGGAGCTGTATGTTTGGACAGCTTGGATGGATCTCCGCCGCCAGCAGCACTCCCTTTACATCCCCCGCCGCCCCCTCCCTCTTGCGGCTGGTTAAAGCCGCGCCGGGGGCGGGGGCCCCAATCCCACGATCTACAGAGATTTGTCTTGTTGCGCTGCGACTCCCCCACATCGTCGCGTTCGCGGGCCACCACAGGATCGACTCCTCTCTTCGCGATCGGATCCATGTTTTATGGTTGTATGTGTGTTGTATTCCGCTACGCCTGTCCTGATCCGACCCAAACTGCGGAAAGCGCTCTGCGGCTGATCGAAACACGTCAATGCGCATTTCGTGCCCCCCCCCCCTTTTGCTGCGAGGTGAGGGTGAGGCAGATTCAGAGATCCCCCC
>NW_026268552.1:0-210 GCF_000697945.3 Frankliniella occidentalis | reverse complement strand
CCCAAACCCCGCTGTGTCCCTCTAACCCTTTCGCTCCCCTGACAAATTAAATGAATTAATTTCCCAAAGTCATTTGGAGGACATTTGTCGTCCGCTGCAACTGACGACAGGGACAAGAAGTGTTCTAGAGGGGCGCGCAGTAAACAAGTGCAGGGCTGTGCTGGTCGAGGGGGCATCAACTTCGACTATTCACGGTGCACCCGCTGGTTA
>NW_026268551.1:24190-30480 GCF_000697945.3 Frankliniella occidentalis | reverse complement strand
ACCCCCGCCGCGCCCCTCCCCTCCTACCGTCCTTTATAAGCCCCGGCGACCAGCACCGCCCCATGTCTACCTCTCCAGCCCCTCGAGATGTCCCCTGCAGTTAGGATCCTGGCCGCGGTGCTGCTGGCGGCCGTCCTGGTGGCCACCGTGGTCGCCGACCACCACGAAGAGCACGGCCTTCCTGAGCCCTCTAGGGTCCTGGTACCCCCTCAGCCAGGTCCCGTACGTTACCTCGAGACATGGCATCGTTTGAGTCCCTAGCCGTATTGCCCGGATTTCGACACGCTCTTCTATTAATCCGTTGGAATCTGTTGCAGGAACGTTCGGACTCCTCCGACCAGCAGGAGCACCAGCGCGACAAGCGGTAAGCAGTTGGCCGGACCACCCCCCAGATAACAGTGTGTCTTGCCTGGTCGCCCCCCTCGGTCCGGCATCAGGTCTGCTGGAGCCCCGCGCCGCCTGCGCAGCAGCCGCCTAGACGCCGGTTGGCGCGGCGCCACGAATGTTATTGAGTCGTTTTGAAGTGTTTTGTTACGTGTAGTTTTCTGAGTGGTGATTTATTGATCCCTGCCCGGGTGTTTTCTGTCCGCAGGTACGTGTACTCGTCCCCCGCCTACGTCCGGCCCGCCGTCGTGCCCGTGGTGCGGCCCGCGGTGTACGCCACGGCCGCGTACCCGGCTGTGTCGGCGTACCCCGCCGCCGTGTCTCCGTACCCCTCCGGCATAGCGGCGTACCCCACTGGCGTTGCGGCGTACCCCACCGGCGTAGCGGCGTACCCCACCGGCGTGTCGGCGTACCCCGCCGCCGTGGTTCGCCCCGGCGCGGTCTTGGCCGCCCGACCCGCCGTGGCGGTCGGGGGCTACGGCGGCACCGGTGGCTACGGCGGCTACCGGGGCTACTCCGGAGGCGGCGGCTACCGCTCGACAGGCTCCCGAGGCTACAGAGGCTAGCCTTGCGCCCGAGAGGTTTGCAACCAATCGCACGCGGCCCCTGGCGGCCCGCTCAGCCCCAACCCAGCCGGCAGACTGCCCAAACACCTGACCTGCTTCTTATGTCTATTCCAGGATCGTCCGTCCCTAAATGTCACCAAGAAGCGAAGATGTCCGTGTGAAATAGTTACGAATAAAAAAAATTGGTGACATAAGCTTTGAGTAATTTCCTTTCCTGTTTTGTCTGGTGCCATAACAACCGAAAGACTTCTATCTGGGCTCGAAATTAATCTTCTCTAAGTTGATATGCCAGTGTATTCTGTATTGATCAATTGAATGTCGAATGCAGTGTGCATACTGGCAGAAGAATATGTGTAGTACCCTGTGCACTAGCATTGTGAAGCATGTTGTCTTAGAGCCTGTTGACTTTCAGTTCCAAATGTGCTCTGACTTATCACCAGACAATAAAAAAAAGAACAAAAACAAATGTATATCGTGTTGGATCGATCTAGCTGTTTTTAGTTTTGTATGCATTATTTTCTCTCTTGAAAATACTAAAAACAACAGAGACTCTAATCAAATTGATGCGACTTGCGAGTGATGCCTATTGTGACAATGACCTTATGGCTGCAGGCTTAAAGTTTTCACCCATATCGTGTCAGAGGAAAAGTACTGAAAACAGTTTCTAAGAAAGAAACCCCAGGGAATGGCTGTAAATAATTTATAAAATGTTGTTGTTTGGCACTTAAACATTACTGTACAGATTTTATTGACACGAAATAATATGAGACCATCATGATGACTTGGTGATTGATGACTGGGCTCTCCGCCGGAGAGGTAGAAAATGACACGTTTGACGACGACGCTAGACTCTTCACTTCTTCCCCCTGCAGGCAGGACAAACCAGAGTCAGAAACACGATTCCACAGAACAGGTTGCTTCCTAGAAAAACACAAGTAAGGGGAAGAGCACCCCTCTTACTCACCAGCCGTAGCTCGACGACTGTGAAGATGACTGCGAAGACGACTGTGAGAAGGAACCGCCCCCACCGCTGCCGCCGTAGCCAGGGTTGTAGCCACCGCCGCAGGAGTTGCACGGCGGTGGGGGTTGGTTGCACGAGTGGCACACGGGAGCCTCCTGGTAGACGGGTACCGGCACGGGCTTGTAGACGGGCACGGGCACGGGCTTGTACACAACCTGCGGCTGCTGGGGCCGGCCGCAGACGTCGCAGTACCCGCCGCCGCCACCGCCGTAGCTGCATAGAGGACAAATGTTCGAGTGAGTGAGGGGCGACATCTTCTCTGACTATTTCCTCCGCTCCCGCTGGTTGGCGTGTTGCGCTTACCCGCCCTTGTTGATGACCACGGACACCGAGGGTAGGCCGCCGCCGTAGCCACCTCCGTAGCCGCCGTAGCCGCCGCACTTCTTGCAGATGTGCCTCTTCTTGCGGAAGTCCTTGCTCTCGGACGTTTTCTGAAATATGGACGAGGGTGAGAATTTGCGGACGACATGCACCGCGTGCTTCAGTTCTGCACTACTTCTCAAAACTTACCACACCATCTCCGTCGACATCGTCGTCGTCGTCGTCTTCTTCGGCAACGGCTGCCGCGTCCTCCTGGCCCACGGCGTGGACGTGCTCGTGCGAGTGCTCGTGCGAGTGGTCGTGGACGCTCTTCTCCTCGGATGCTTGCTCTCCTGCCGCAGGTGGCGAGAGGCCAATTGAGTCAACGTCTTCTTGGGATGATGATGACGACGATGACTCCTCTGGCATGTACGAGTCCCTAGTGGCCTCCTTCGCGTCCTTCTCCGAGTCTTCCGGCATGTAAGAGTCCTTGGCACTCTTCTTGGAGTCCTCTTTGGAGTCCTCCTTGGAGTCCTCGGGCATGTACGAGTCCTTGGCGCTCACCTTGTCACCCTCCTCGCTGTCCTTTTTCGATTCCACGGTAGGCGATTCCACTGCCTCCTTGGCGGCCGTCGAGTCTACCTTCGGTGGCTGACCGATGAGAAGAAAGTCATCGACGACGGGCCCCTCGCTCAGGGCCTTGAGCTCGCCTGCCTCGGGCAGGTACGAGTCGGCGTGGTCCTTGACGAACTCGGAGTCGGTCGGGGAGGGAGCGGTGCCCAGGGCCAGGAAGTCGTCGGCGCCAGCTTCACCTGAGGAGGGCTGCTTGGGTATGTAGGAGTCGCTGCAGACGGAAACAAGGCACGAGTTAGCGCAGTACTTCAACCTCTAGTGCGAGCTCTAGGCAAAATAGACCAGTGCCAGAGATCTGGTCTCGACCAGGCCCAACTTACATGGCCGGGGGCAGCAAGTAGTCGGCAGGCTCGGGGACGGCTGGGGCGGTAATCTTGGCGGGGGCAGCGTCAGACGGTGAGGCCTTTCTCCACTCGGTGGCGTCCGGCTCGCCAACTGGCGGAGGGAGCAAGTCGGTGGCGGGCTCGGCCACAGACGGGGCATCCTTGGCCTCCTCCACGTTCACGTCGGACCTGGGCTCGGCCACCGCGGCCGGCTGGGCCCAGTGGTCGGACGAGTCCACGACGGGAGGGACAAGGTCCGTGACGGGCTCCTTCACATCGGCCACCTGCTCCTTGATCTCAGAGGCGGCCTCGTCGGCCTGGACCATCTTGAGTGCGTCGACGAGCTGCGTCCAGAACTGGACCGTGCTCTCGGAGTCGTGCTTCGGAGGCTCCAGCTTGTCTGACGGCTCCTGGGCGGCCTCCGCGGCGGGGGCCTCGTCCGCGCGGGGCTCGGCGGCCTGCTTCGTCCACTCGGAGACATCGGCGGGACCCTCCGACGGGGGAAGCAGGGTCTCCGATGGAGCGCTCACGACTGGCGCAGAGGCGGCGGCGGGGGCCGCACCCCAGTCCGCGGCAGAAGCCTGCTGGTCTTGGACGGGAGGGCGCAGCTTGGTCAGCTCCTCGGATGCGGCGTCGAGATCTATAAATGGAGAAACGTGGTTAAGGGGCGCTTAGGACTGTGTGACGCTCACCCGCTCAACAGCGCCGACGCCGCCGACGCGACGCTCACCTGCCACCTCGTCCGCCGGCCTCGGGGCGTAGTCCTCGTCGCGCTCGGCCTGGGACTCGGGGTCCCTGGGGTCCGGGATGAGCACGCGCACGACCTGCGGCAGGTCGCTGTCGTCCGAGGTGTCGACCTCATTGGTGAGTAGCGGGTCGGCCGTGGAGGGCGGCGGCCGGATCACGTCCACGAGGAACATGCGGCGGGTGGGCCGCGCCGTGCGCACCACGTCTGGAACGAACACAGAAGGAACACATGTTAAAGCGTTTCGAGTTTCCCGCGCTCGATGCGCATATACTGCACGGTGAGCACTGAGCAGCTCATTTAATGCTCGGCGCAGCCATACACACACCGACCGAGAGGAGGCGAGAGGCTCTTTGAACCCGGCACAATATGGAAATTCGCATGAAATTTTATTTCGTTTGCGTCATCTCATCTCGACTCTCGCGAATAAGCGAGTGACCCCCTCCCCTTCCACGGCCGGCGAGGCTCGGTGCGCAGTAAGTGCCTGCCGCTCATTTCGATGGAGAAGTGGCGGCGCAGACTAGCCCGGCCTCGCACACAAATTGGCGAGGGGTTCGGAGGGGGGAGGGGGCGGAGACAGTTTGCCACCCCAAGAAAAAGGAGAAGAAAATTATTAAGGAGCCATACACCCTGTCGCGCTCCACCGGCGAGCGCTCAGTACAAACCCATTACCCACTACTTGGAGCCCACCACACCAGCGCCGCCAACCACCGCGCGCCGCGCCGCAAGATATCTCGCCTAACTCAGATGTGATGCTGCGAGGATGACAGCCGGGCTCGACGTGGTGATTTGCGAGTGATAAACTGTGAGAAGCGGCTGGGCTTCTCTACGGGTGGCTGAACCTGAGTCGGGACGAAGGGCATCGCCATCAGCGGCCGGGCAGTCGCCACCCGCGGGAGGCCAAGCAGCAGCGCGGCTCAGTTTGAATTTGTAGGCGGCCCGCTCTAAAGTTCACAGCTTCGACTCGCTCCATTCACTCCGAGCTGCTTTATTCTCCGCTCCTTCTTTTTTTGTTTTACGGGCAGCTCTTAATTAATCTCTCCAAAGCCCCCTCCCCCCGCCTCAGTCAGTTCCTTTCTCCCCTCTCCTCATGCAACGCCCTTACTCTGCTCCTTGTCCCTTGCACGCCTCACAGGCAGCCACGATCCTGTCGACCGTGAAAGCGATTGTCTGAGTTTTTTCCCTTCTCTCATTCCGGTGTGGCTTGAGTACTTTTCATTTCAGCCGTTTTCGTTGGTTTTGACCCACCCGCGACCGCGCCTCGGTCACCGTTGTTGACAAACCATAACGAGTGAACAGACACACTCGCGGCCCGAACCCGCCTGGCGTGAGGTCTGGGCGCCCACATGCCCGTCGCGGCGGCACTTGATTCATCGCAGTGCCAGTGTCGTTCTATCTTTCCCATCCGTCCTTCGCGCGTCCTCTAGAAACAGACTTCCCTCGGCCTGGCCTGACGTGCCGTGGCGCGGCGCGGCCAGGCCACTTCCACCAAGTGCGAGGCTGCGCCTGAAGCCGCTGATCCCGCGCCTGGGAACTGATTTTGCCGGCCCTGCCCGCCGACCCGCAGAGTCGAGCCCGCCATCAAAATATCCTGATGACCAACAAAAAGCTGGTCCCTGGTCCTGGTCCCTCTCGCCTCACCTTGGGCTCGGCTGGCGGGGCTTTTGCCTCGCGTTTGTTCAGCGCGCCGAGTGTGTCGCAGGGACCGGGGACCGGGTGGGCCGAGCAGCGCCGCCCGCCGGCTTGGCCCACATAACATAACAAACTGGCTCGGGACCAGCCAGGCGGCCCACGCGAGTGTGTGCTGTCGCCCTGGGTCAGAGTTGGCGCAGGTCAGTAGTCCGGGAGCTCTGTTGAATATTCCTTATCAGCCGCGGGGCCGGTTTGGGCTAGGTCGGGGGGCGATCAGGTCGGCGAGGCGCAGGGTGGGCCCCGGGCCACGGCGTGGGGTCGACAGGCGTGACGCCGACGGTTGCCCCCCGCGGGCCGTCCGCCCAGCCGCACGCGTCGCTCGCCGGTTTTATGGCGTTTAAGCGATTCCTCTCCGGTGCAATCGAAGGGCAGGAGAGTCCCTGTTTGTCCCGCCACGCCCTGCAATCGCAACGGCTAACGCAAGTCGAGCGCCCTCTTGGGAAAGACGAGGCGCGCGGCGCTCCTGAACGACGCGGTGACCAGCACTGGGGCCACCAGGACTCCTCGGCGGGGACCTGCACGCTGGGCGGCGGCGACAGCGCGCTGCTCCCGCTCGCAGACCTGGTGGTGCTGGTGGTGCGTAGCCCATGCCCTGCTGAACCCTCTCCTCCCTCCCTCCCTCCCTC
>NW_026268551.1:18866-22270 GCF_000697945.3 Frankliniella occidentalis | reverse complement strand
CAGACAGACAGACAGACAGACAGACAGACAGACAGACAGACAGACAGACAGACAGACAGACAGACAGACAGACAGACAGACAGACAGACAGACAGATTTTCGGTGACGGGACGGGACAAGCTGATAATTTCACCAGTGGAATCGTACTGCTTGGGTGCAATGAGAACCGGTTCCCCGTGGCGTGGCGTAGGGTACCGTCCTAACCCCATATCATCTCCCTCCCGCCCACTTAACCTCCCGCCGGAGCTCTCCGTCTTCCTCCTGCTCGACTACGCCGCTGCTGGTCGGTGGCGGGCGGCTCTCGTGTGTGCGAAAAGTAGCCGGACGGTCCATTCGACGGCGGCGTGGCGGGTCCAGCAGCGCGTGCCGTGGTCCATGCTCTCCGCGCGCAGGGCGGGGCGTCGCGTGGCGTCGTGGTGTGATGATATGGGTGGGCGGGTGATTCCTGGTCTGCGCGAGGTTTCCTGGTGGTGCCGTATGCCGCTTCATACTGGCCCCGCCCCCGCCCCGCCCCGCCGCAGCCCGTGACGCCGCGCCACGGCACGCCACGCTGCAGGCGAGGTGCACCACTGATTCATTCGACCCGTCGTGGGGTATGACATGACTCGCAGCCAAGGCCGGTCGATGCTTCGAACGGGTGGCAGTGACACCGAGGTGCAGAGACATTGTGTGTCTCCTCGTCCGCGGAAAAACATGATCAAAGACATGCAGACCCTCAGACTTGTCCGACGTTTTCTCTTTCCTCTCCAAAAACCAACAACATTGAATCACGTACATTTGTAAGACAGTCACAATTAGTACCTCTCCTTTTTTCTCTGCTTTAGTGTGCTGTTGTGTGGAGCGTGGGCCAGGCCCGCGGAATTCCCCGGCGCTAGTCTTCTTCTCCAGCAATTGAGATGCACTTACCACGGCGGGCCTGCTTATCGCGCTCCGGCATCGCTCTTCGGGAATTTCGACGGTATATAGTAATTTTCGTAGGAACGTGTTTGAAAATCTTTGCGGACGAGAAGGGGTTGGCTGGCGGGCAGGGCGCAAGGAGTCGTGGGGTCAACGATCGATCAGCTTGGGAAGGAGGGGAGAGGGGGGTGGTTTATGTAGTCGCCATTCCTAGACAGTTGTTGTTTTATTATGTACACAGTACAAAGAAGAACATTGTGGACCACAAAGGCACCCCGAAACTGCACTGCATCTTCACGCGGCACCTGATCCTCGGTAAGGTTAATGTCTGCAATTGAAGTTATTGGGGGTCAAGGCGTGCACTAGGCTCGCGCCCGCACGCGCCCCTTTGTCCCCGGGTGGGCGGCGCAGGCTGCCAGGCGAGCAGGCGGCCAGATCGTGACCCGGCACAAACAGGTCTTTCCTGGTGGGACTTCTTCTTTTAATAGCGAGAAGATGCGGTTTGCGCGGCGCGCGCGCACACACGGGTCGCATCAGCCTGCATAACGAGCCGGGCGGCGGTTGGCGTGAGCAGTGCCGCGAGGACCCGCCCAGCGACCGCTGCAGGCTGATCTCGCCCCGAATAATCGAACACTCGAAACGAAAGCGAATCGAGAGCCGCGCCCGCTGCAATTGAGGCTTGTGGCAGGTTGCCCTCCCGAATGCACGGCAGCCTCCCGCGGCCTTCACCCGCAATCACCCGACGCGATGCCCGGCCTGGCTCGGCCCGAGCGTCGCCGTGCCAGGGCTCCCCATTGTCGAGCAGGTGCGTCGGTTGGGTTGCGGAGGCTGCACGGGGTGCGTCCCTTCTCCTGCTCGCCGCCGCGGAGAGCGTCGCGTCGGCCTGGCGCCCAACGGGCAGGCAACCCATCCTACAGTTGGTGGCGGCCGGGCGGCCCACCCTCGCGTCGGCAGGAGCCTGCCAGCCGGGCACTGGCAGCGAACGAGCCTCGAGAAGGCGACGCGTGAGAAACAATTACTTTGGGAAAATGTAAATATTGTTATCGTACCATGCCGAAGACGAGCTGACGAGCTCGTCTGGTCCGTTTATCAAATATACCAGCTGAACTTTAAAATATATTTATTTCAACTCCTACACTCTTAGTTCCTCCTAGAGCAGTCTTCATAATACGAAGGATTTGTTTCTATTACGAAGGTGCCAAACCTTTCGTACGTTACCATGAGCACTTCTTATTTGTATGAAACCTACAGTGTACAGATAAACTACGTACAGGATGGCTACTGATGAAAGGAAAGAGTTTGTCGACCGCACATGAGGACGGGTCGCGGTGGTTGAACCCTCCTTCCAAATGTATACTCTCCAATCTCCAAAACCCTCCCCTTTGTGTGTGGCTGGAGGAGCTTGTTGACAGCGCAGACCGTCGAACCCGTCCTGCCCCGCCCGCCCGTGAGAAGAGACTCTTTGACGATGAGCAGGACCAGCAGGACCAGGGCGGGGAGGACGACGCGGAGCTGAGCGTGAGAGCGTCCGTCTCGTCCTCATTGTGAGCGGGCCCCGCGCACTCCCAGCGCCGGCGCACGCCAAGGCCGACGGCAAATATGTGTGAAGAGCTCGAAATGCTTGACTTGGAGTGTTAAAGATATAAGTGTTTCATCGGAGTAATGATTGGCGGTTTATTGGGGATAAAGGGGAGGAGATCGGTTACGAACTGACGTGACGGAAAGCAGTTGATTGGTTCGTGAAGACCAGATGCTACTCCTGTCTAGTTAGGATGGACTCAATTTAATGCTGGAGGTAATTATTAGAGAGACCTTAGTTCTAGCACACTTTCCAATATGTTTGTATCTCGAAATATATTTGTTTACTTATGGCAACTCGACCATACTACAGAATGCACTTTATTGTGAAAGCCTCTATCCAAGAACGGGGACACCAATTTCTTCCCCCAATGCCGTTTTTTTCGACCACGCGACCTCTTCTTGATGCATGGTGCTGACCCTGTAATATCGCTGACCTCGTCCACCTCGTCTGCCTGTCTCTCTCACACTCGTCGGTTGTGGCCCTGCCCCCTTGGCTTCTTCCCTGCTGGGTTCCCGCACTTTTCTCAAGACAATACGATTGTCCCGAAGGAACACAAAAGCCAGACCATATGAGCACCAAACTGCGGATCGTGCGGAGGCCATGATGTTCCCGTTCGCGATGTCAATGCCTCGCGGCTCTCGGCTCCCCAGCTTGGGCGCGGGAGACGGAGTCACGTTCAAAAACAAATACTGGCTGGGACACTGCACGTTTGAAGAGAGGGCAACTGTTTGTGGTTGGTAGAACACGATCACGACATCTAGCAGGTATTCATTTATTTGTATTCAATACGAAGATGTACAAATTGTTTAGATAGTTGATGGTCTGATGAAAGTACAAAATTCTTATCACTAGTAAATAAAAATAATAAACGAATAAAATATAGTTGATATTATGACTGTACATTTCTTAAGTAAGTATTAACTTA
>NW_026268551.1:13047-16254 GCF_000697945.3 Frankliniella occidentalis | reverse complement strand
CCCGCCCCGCCCCGCCCCGCCCACGTGTGGCAGGGCGCCAGGGGCATGAATGGCCCTGCGGCCGCGGGCCCAGCCGAGCCCAGCCGGGCCCAGCTCAGCCACGTTCACACGGCTGAGCCGGCGGCCAAGCAGGCAGGCCTTGGCCAGTCGTGTGATTCACGTTGACGATGAAGTGTCATTACCGCACTCCACTTGGCACGTACTAGCTTCCTTTCGGACGCGGGCTGGTCCCCGGGCAGACACGAGGTGTAGGCCAACCGCAACAAGCCGGTTACGGGTACCAAAAACAAGAAAAACTACCCCTTCTCCTTCACCCGCTCACCCCACACACGCCCTCCTTGATATAATACTCACAAGCACGGGAGTCTTGTCGAGCTGCCCCGCCAGGTAGGCGAGCAGCATGGCGGCTAGCGCGATGACGAACGCGCCGTACGTGATGTCGGCGTAGATGGAGCCGTTCTTGTCCCACGTGATCGTGTTGAGGAGCGGCCACTCGTCGGAGAACTTCTGGCGCAGGAAGAAGATCTGGAAGGCCTCCCAGTCGGAGATGCGCTTGTAGATCATGCACACAATCGCCACGCACTGGAAGCAAAGAAAATGAGTGTCGTTATGATGTTGTTGTTTTTTTCTAAATCTTTTTGTTGGAAGGAGATGCATTATTTGGCTGCGCCTGACGCACGGTGCTACGGCCTCGCTGCCGAGCCCATCTGCCGCGCAAGCCCATTCCGATTGATTGGATATTGTTTATAGAGGGGAGGGAGGGGCTGCCCCCGAGACAAAAGCCGACAGTCGTTCCGCCGCACCCTCGGCTTGTGTTGTGCGGTCTGCGTCCACGTCGCGTCGCGCCTCCTCGCCGTCAAGGTCGCCAAGGTCGCGCAGCGATGAGGAGCTTCTCGCATGGGTGGGCCTGGACTGGATCCAGCTCGACGGAGAGCAGAGCAGCCAGGCCTTCCGGATCGGACCGACACGGAGGGTGTGTGGGTCCGGAGAGTCGATAGTCAACGTATCGAGGGCGCTTGCTCCTCCTTGGAGCCTCGATCCGGTCGTCCCGCACACCGCACGTCTTTAAAACTCCCGCGTGTCCTCGCCCCCTGCATCGAGCCCCCTTTGCAGCCGTCCTGTCTTGCCGCGTGCGGAGCGGTCGGCCTTGCGGGCCCTGCGGCATCCAAGGACGCGGCCGGGGCCCGGGAGGGACTCCCGCCCACCACCCCCGGACGCCCCTGCCTCCTGCACCAGCTGATTAGAGACAGGCCCGACCGGCGCGCCGCAGCTGATAACCCACTTCCCGTCCTGCATAATGCCCTGCTTGGTCACGCCAAGGAGGAGGAAAGCCGATCGCCAACCAGCGGCGCGACGAAAGGGACGGGGCCTCGAGACGACAGCGAAGAGCCCGGGAATTACAAACGCGTCTAGCAGCTTGGTTGCCATTTTTCTTTTTTAAGTGTGTTTTATTTCACTAGCAGTAAATTTATAAAAAGAGCGAGATTGAAGACAAAGTAATAAGGGTACTTATGAAACGCGGTGTCCCGTTATTCTTAGGTCACCGTGTAGCAAGTGGATTATTACGAAAGAGAAAAGGATCGAATGTGTTGTGGAGACAAAAGGGCGGTCCTCGTAACGGCCGAGGGGGAGGGGGGCAGGGGGGGGCTAGCGGCGGCCTGCTGCTGAGACGGGCGGACCTCTGAGAAATTCTATCAACAACAATGGACTGATGGGTACCCAGTGGCGCCCAGTGTACCATGCGCCTGAGCGGTAATCTGCTGACTCGGTGCCTGCATGGGTTACTCACCCGTTCATGGTATTCTCTCTTTGACAACGCGCGGGTCTGCGAAGGGCGCTAGTCGTCATTTGCCGAGCGAGTGCGAGCTCAGCCCCATTTAGCAGCGACCAGCGTAGGCCAATCGTGCGAAGTGTCCACTGATAAAACGAACGCGTCGAGCCGTTGTGCCACTACCGCTTGTTTTGGCAGGGTACCACAACAACCCGAGTACAGTCCGGATACTCCTTATTAAAATCAAAACAGCCGGTGACTCAAACGCACGTGCCATGTGAACCGAGTGGGGAGAAGGGGGAGGGGGGGGGGTACAGCATAGAGAGGATAATGTGGCAAAACAAAATGTAGGTAAAAGACGATATGAGCAACTCTATGAGCTGGGCTTGTGCCCACGTCGGTGCAGGCGGTGGGCAATCCCTTAGCGCTGCAATTAAATATCCGAGCGCTGACCTCGCCGTCTTGTTGACACCTTGTGGGGGATCCTCCAGGTAGCCGCCGACGCTCCGCCGAGGACATGTGTGTACCTCGCGACGTGTCGTTGTGCGAGCTCGGGCTCGGATGCGACACTTTACTGCCAAGTAGCAGCCCGTTTGCAGTATGTGCCCCCGTCCGTCCGTGCCCGCCTCACCTTGACTCGCCTCGGGGTCGGCCCGACGCACTCACACACGCACGGTCACTCACACACTCCCCTGAATTTTGAATCTGCGGCGCCCAGCCCAGCCGCCGTGACCTTGTCTCCTGCTCGGCAGCATGTAGGGCAGTGCGGCCTGCGCCCGCGGGTGCGGTGTGGGCAGGCGAAGGCCCGAGGTAGGCAAACACGACTTCGCTTTAACAAAACGCCTGGGTGCGCGGAGGGTTACCTGAACCCAGGGTATGGTACAAGTACGGCCCCTGCTGCTTTGGCCGTCGCCACGCTCCGCCACACCACCGACGGCGTCCCGCCCGTGCCCCATGCACACGACGGAAACGTCCCTCCCGGGCGGCGGCAGCGGCGCCTCCCGCGGCCCTCGCCAGCCTCGCCCTGCCATGCATTTCGCACACTCCTTTATTTCGTTTTTGTTTCCGTCGCTCGAGTCGTTACCTCCGGCTGCCCGCCGAGCTGCTCGCGCCCGGCCGGGGCAGGCGGACCAAAAGGCGGACACACGCCCAATTACCCTCCCGGTCATACACGCGTCACCAACACATCCCCCGCTCACTTCTTGGGGTCTCGCGCGAGCCGCAGCGCAGTCGTGGCGCGGCGGACGGAGAAACGAGAAATGGCATCACTTGTTGCGTGGCAAAAGCGGGTGTCTCGCGGCCGCGGCAAGTGGATGGAAGACGACAGTCAGTGTCCCTCTCTCTCTGCTTCGCTTTCTCATTACCGTCGCGTGGAGCAGCTGTTATCGCCGTGTTATGGGGCGCACGAACTCGCGGGGGCGGCGCCTCCCCCCCCC
>NW_026268551.1:8743-12997 GCF_000697945.3 Frankliniella occidentalis | reverse complement strand
CTCCACCACCACCTCCCATCCTCACGACCTGCACAATAACATTCCGTTATTTTTACTTTTGGCTTTGGTGCTGTGTGGGAAAGGCCACACATACAGAGAAACAGACACACACAGCCAGATGTGGACAAACCCGTAAGTGCGACCGCAGCCGCAGTACCGAGCTCCTGGCACGTTTATCACCCGCCGCACCTGCTGTCGGTAGTCACCACGCCGCCGGGCTGCACCCACCCTCGGACAGGCACGGGAGGGGAGAGCCTTAGAGATCATCCAGAACGTACGCCGTTTATAAATTGCCAAGTTCCACCTGTGCACAAGCTCTCAAGGCGCCTGATAGGTAGGCAACATCTTGCCTACAGTGCATGCGTGCACGGCGGGTTGGCCTACCCGAAGTCTTGCAGGCGCCGAGCTCCGGTAATTTGGCGCATATGAATCTCAGAAAACAAACGGACGTTTCAGACGATCACTTCGGTGAATCACGGCACAACAACTTCGTGATTCCCTTTGAATGTCTTAGTACCAGCCTTGTAAACAACACCTCAATTATTTTTTCACGGTCGACAAAATTAAACATGTGTGGGTCTATAATCAGAGTATATATGTGTTTGTGTGATTCACCTCACCACACACACAAAAAATCTCGACCACCCTGTAGACCTAAGTCGCTCGAAAAGTGTCAGAAGTCTGACAGCGTATTATGCCCTTCTTCGAAACCCGCTCTCCGTCCATTTTCCTTTCTGTCCCGCGCCCGCGCCGCCGTACGTCAGTCTCTGTCACTCTCGCTCCAACAGGACAAAAGAGGGACATTACTTAGTGTTATCGGCGTGCCGCCGAGCGGCCGGGCCGGCCAGCTGTCAGAACGGGAGCGCCCCGGCGCACGGCGGCGGTGCCAAGGACTCCCCCCTATCCCCTCACCTCAACACCCAACAGGCCACGGGCCCCGAGCTCTTACGGTCTTACGGCGGCCCCTTACGACCGGTCGGCAATTATTAGCCTTACCGGGAATGACAGGGATGAAAGGGAGTCTCGGTGGAGGAGATGGGGCAGCTGTAAACAGCACAGGGCACGCCACCCGGTCCGTAGGGTTGCTCCGGGCGCTGATCCTATGGGGGGTCGTTCCCTGAGGGGTGCACATGCCATAGCCCTCTCCGTAGGTAAAATGAAATTCGTACCCCCACCTGTAGTCTGTGAACGATCCCTCGGATGTCCGTCCATCAACGCCCGGAGCACCCTGGTGGTCCCTGAAAGAACTGAGACATTTGTACCCCAACCCTCACCCCCTCCCTTCTTACGTAGTTCGAGCACGCGATCCCTTAGTGTCCGGTTGGTCTACGTGTCCCACCCGCCGCCTCCGCCTGGGCGGGCGAGAAGCATCGCGGTGGATGCGGTGATTCACGCCGCACAATCATGATAATCATTCAAAAGCCTCCCTTTTTTGTTGTGTGTGCGCCGTGCGCGTGCGCGCCGGACGGGGCTATATACCAGTAGTCTTTCACATTTTTCCCAAGGCGCACGTCGGTCGCACGTCGCTGCCACCGGCGGACGCGCGCATGCGGAGGAACCGTGCGACCAAATTAACAAAAAAGTGAGTGCGGCCGTGACCTTCCCGCAGGGTGGAATACCCTTCTACCCCCCCCCCGCAGAGCGTCGCATGTAAGAGGATTACCCGTCTGCCTGCTGTGCGGTACTGCCAGATTCTCTCGCGGTTTGCCTCCCCCCCCTCTTTCCCCCTCTCTTTGTGTCCCTCTCTTTTCCTCTCTGTCTCCCTCTGTCTCTTTCTCCCTCTGACTCTCCGGAGGAAAATGTGTGCAAATTTTGACGGAGCGCGCGGCGGGAATCCCTTAACAACGCTCTCACTCTCCAAAAAGGAGCGTGTAAAAAAAAAATATGACACCTGTTTGGTGGTCTTGGTCTGCGCTGCTCGTGCTGTGGTTGAAGAGGCGGGCTAGACACTTGCTCCGGGCGGGGCGCTCCCACGCTCCCGCTTATAGTGCCGAAGGACTCGGCCCCTCGAGGCTTCCTCGACGACGACCCGAGCCTAACGAGCCGAGCGTTGTCTGCCTTGTTTACATGCCCGGGCCGCGGTGCCCCGGCCGGGGCATAAGTAGCAGGGCCCAACGCACGAGAGTATGTAGGCCGCTAAAAGCGGCATTTGTAAGTTTGCCTTATTTACCCTTCGATAATACCGCATTACTCACCAGCTCCAGGGACTTGAGCACGGCGTATCCGTCACACCCCATGTTGGCCGGTCGTCGTGTCGGCTTTTTCCACAAGACACTCCTCACTCACTCACGCCGAGCCGCGCTGCACTTAGGCCCTCGTGGACGTCATCGGCGTGCCAAGCGCACACGGGCACGCGAGCCGACACGCGACGCCGAGCGTGTCCGTCACCGCTTCCTCGCCGCGCCCGCGACGCACCGCGACGCACCGGGTCCGTCCTGCGCCGGGCCAAAACTCCCCGAGGACGTCGCCGCCGCCGCCGTCCGGAGGTGCCCGTCAACGTCCTTCCACCTGGGGGCAGCGCGGAGCACTGGAGCAGGACTCCGACGACGGCGGACACGATGTCCGGTCAGGATCGAGGGTTCTTGAGGTGTACGACGGCAGGGGCGCTTCGGCGACGGCCGGGGAGCCGTGAGGGGTTGGCAAAGAGATCCGAAGAGAACAACGGGCGCCCTGGCGGAGGATTTCCGGAGGACGGCACTCGGACGCTAGTCTACCGCGAACACCGGCTTCCCGTCAGAGAAGTCCGTGCGAGACTGGACTGCCATCCTGGGACGACGGCTGAGCTGGGACCCCCGGCGCCCCGCCACGCCTGGCCGCGGACCGCGGAGCGTCACGACGCCCCTCTCTCTTCCCCTCTCTCCCTCTCGCTGCCGCCGCGGGCCGGCGCTGCCCCCGCGGCGGGCCGTGCATGTCCACGGCGCCCGGAGGTGCACGCCGCCGACGAGACGGCCTCTGCTCGAGACGAGGCGCCGCTCACACGGCAGGTGGCGTCCTTCCGCCCCGCCCTCTCAACGAGCCTCAAGGGCGACCTTCGGCCCGAGTCCAATCGTAAGGCGCCTGCGTATCTTCGGGTAGGCAACCCCGCACGATGGGGAGGTCGAGCGGGTTTGCCTACCCGGCCATCGACAGGCGCTTCTGCCCCGCGCGGCCCCGGATCCCAAAAAGGTCCCCGGAGGAGACTTTGGATAGGCAACTCCGCACGACGAGGAGGTCGAGCGGGTTTGCCTACCCGACCATTGACGGGCGTTTCTGCGCCATACGACCTGGACGAGGGCTCTCTCCCGTAGGGTCCGCCGCGCTGCTGTCCGCCTCACCGTTCGGTTGCGTGGACGAGGCGCGGCGAGGCGCTCATTGCCACCCGCCTCATAATCACGCGCCGCGCCCGGCCCGAGGCCCGGCCGGACTTGCGTAGGTCACTTACGCCCTTGCCGTGCGTTAATGAGGGCGGCAGGACGCGGCCCAGTCCCAGTGACCGGCCGGACAGCGGGTCATCCTCCAAGTGCGGCGAGGCAGAGTTGTTGCTCACGCCGGGCGGGAGAAGGAGACGCGCACAGACATCGCGTATGAAGGACTTGCCTGCTAGCTCTCCGTTTTGCTGGAGCTTGCTGCAGCTGCCTCCTCGAAGGCGAGGACCGCCCCGCGAGACGAGGAGCTTGTTGTAGCGAGGCCAGGAAATGTGTGTTCCCAGGCCCGAGTACCCAGCAGGTAGCGCGAGCAGGGCTGAGACTGGGATCCACGTCTGGAGGTGAGGGGAGGGGAGCAATACACGAGACACACGATGTTCAATTTACGACAATTTCAGTTTATTATCAAGGGAGTGGGGGTTCGAACAAAGTTCTACTGTACGTCTTAGAGACGACAGAATAATATGGGGACATAAAAATAGCGCAAATAGTGCTTAGTGATTATTACTTTCTGATGCAGATTCAAGGTAAAGTCTTCTAGGTAGCCATAGTTTTTGTTGCGAGGAACTTTAATACATAATACACTAGTTAATAACCCTGTATCTTCAGTACACTAAGTTTTGTACATTACATTATAAATCAAAAACGACCAAATCAAAACTAGTCTAAGTGCCATGGGTTGCGCGTTATAAAAGCAAGCACAATGTCAAAGGTGCGTATGGCACTCAACTTACAGTTCAAGATCATAGAAATTTGACTGGAAAAAAATTCATACACTGTTCATTCATACACAGTCTAACATTGTTTTCATGATAATTTGAAGTAAACTATACTTGTATTTTACATATAT
>NW_026268551.1:0-6009 GCF_000697945.3 Frankliniella occidentalis | reverse complement strand
TTATTTCTGTGTGTATAAAATAAAATAGTTTAATCCTATTTCATTTTTATCACTGCAGTTTTAAACTCACCTTTCATTGGCTAATTCTGAGCAAATTTCATGTGGTAGATCATTTATTTCATTAGATACTCCCTCTGGCACATAGCTGGAATTCAAATGAAGACTTTATTGACAGGATCATTCTTTATTGAGAAGGTAAAGAGCATCAAACAAACCTTTCATTTTCTGGAGCAGTTTCCATAGTAGGTGCATTAGATGCATTTCCACATTCTTGAGAACTGCTCTCATCTTCAAACAAGTCATCAAAATCATTATGAGTATTTCTTATATGACAAATCATACAGTCCTCATTGGGGAAAACTTGACCACAAATGTCACAAGAACTTAAGTAATCTTCAGCTTGTTTATGTTCACGGAGCAGCATATAATTTCCTAAAATTTCCCTAAAATCATCATTTAAAAAAAATTGTTAGACATTATTCTATACAATGCTTTGAATGAGGAAGAAAGGAAGATTACTACATACCCGCATTTTGAACACTGAATTGCTGATGTTTCGTAAGGGTGTAATGATACATGTTTTTCAAAACGGTCTTGAGTCTTGTAAGATTTTGGACAATATTTACACATGAAAGTATAGCTGTCTTCTTTGCAGTTGTCAGCAGTGTCATGCTGATTTTTTGTCTTGTTTGAGGGACTGCTTTGACAGGATAACTTCTGACTTATGTCATCATACAAAAATGAGTCAGTTGCAAGCTTGATTTTTTGATTTGACTGGGGATGAACTTGGTTAATCACACTGCTGTTCGCACCTTCATTATTATCTTTTGTTCTTAAACTCAATCCCAAATCTAGATGTGACTGATCATGTTTTAAATGGTCTCTCAAATTATCTACTTCTTCAGAAGGAACAGTTTCAATGGGTTCCATTGGTTTACTGAAAATATGAGAAGACATGGAAACCTCTGCCTTGTGAGATTGGGGAGACTCTGAGACAGAATCAAAGTGATTCTCATTTTCAGACGAAATGGTCATATTTTGACCTGAGAAATCCATTGGATGGGATTGCAAATTGTTTTGCATATCATTGCTTTTTGATAAAGATCTATCCCCAAGCATATGGGTCGAAGAAAATGGATCAAAAAGAAAATTAGGGTCATCTCCCATTAAAGATGAATGCAAATTTTCCACTTGTAAACTTTCTCTGGAAGATGGATTGTATTCATGTAAATCCAAGCTCCTGAAAAAATTGGGAAAATTATTAAACAAATGCTTCAGGAGTTGTAAATTGAATAGTCACAAATTTAAAAGTACTTACTCCTTATTTTGAGTATTATGGAGAGGAGGTATAAAGTTGAGAAGATTTTGAGAGTGAATTGAGTTAAAATCATCACTGTGTAAAATATCTTGGTGAGCACTCTCTCTTGTGGGCTGCCCAGGCACAGGGAGTGCACCATAAGGGTTTGAACTTTCCATGTTTATAATCAATTAACTTTGTTGACGTTCTTGTTACAAGTCATGATAATTGTGGCACTCTAACGTTAAACAGAATCTCTTCCCTTGAATTATTCGGTTCATGGTGCAAATTCAAGAATTTACTGAAGACTTTCCCTGTTGACAATTAAAGTTTCATGGTGATAGCTAAAAATATTAGAAAACAAATTGAAACCAACTGGAAACATAAGTTAAAACAGATGTAAGGAACACAAATATGTAATCGTAATACAGTGGGAGTTTTGCTAGGCGTTACTTGAAACTACTCAATGTGAAACATCGATTAAGAGACATGTGAAGAACGGACAGGAAATAAAGTATTTTATTTGGGGGATTTGATTCACATGATTGCATTTTACACTGTAGTATACACATAGCAGACAGAAGGAAAGTCCTGTTCATCCCAAATAAGTGTATGGGGAAAAGATGTGAAGTGACTCCTACACTTAGGGGTTAAAAATGCGGTAACGTAACGTCTGAGTCAACAATACTGCTTAATAACATTTGATGTCTCGTATGTCCATGCACTTTATGGAATAGTGAGGGATTGAGAAAGAATTGTTTACATCACGTAATGGCAATCGTTGGCTGCTTGGTTCACTTGCACGGTGGTGAAACATTTTCATTCCGCGATAAGCTCGATGCACACGTACCTTCAAGAGCTTCCCGACCAAGAGAAATAAGATGCTGTGTATTTGATCAATTTTTACACGAGGAAATTGAGCAAAACGCACAAATAGAACACATTTCGAGCAAAAATGTATCCTTCTTCCTGATTCACCAACACTAACATAGCATAAACATGAGAAATTCAGTACCAACGTGCACCCCTAAAACTGTTATGATTTACTAGAAACACAGTACAGCATAATTGTTTTTACAGTCGAAATCGTATGTTAATACGGTTAAAATAAGTAATAAATTGATGCTTCAATGAGTAAGAGGGATCATCGGCGATCCGACACAACGTGACCCCGGAAAGAAACTTCGATGTGCTCTGTTGGCTACACGCATTGCCATGATTCGAGTGTGGAGTATCGGCGCTCCCGTCAAGGGGTATCGCAGTCTGTGGATATTCTTGTTCTACGAGCCCGGTTGCTGTACAAAGCTCGGGGTGGACGGACTCGAGGCCCCCGACGTCTTCTTGCTCTTCGCGTCCTCCTCGCACTGAAGGCACGTCACGGTGACGCCCGGGAGTGCCCCCCTCAGGTCGGCGAGCTGCGCGGCACAGGCGGGCAAGGGGTGCGACCGTCCGTAGCGGTCCAGGAAGAGGGACTGGAGGGCCTGCAGGCTGCACGCGGACAGCTGCAAGTGGAGCCGGCTGCAGGTGTCGGGCCAGCGGTCGTCCTGGTGCCGCCAGCCCCAGCCCACAGCGGATGGCGCGGGGGTACCGACGTGCAGGGTCACCTCCTGGAGAGTCCGGCGGTGCGCTCGCAGCAGGGAGAGGGTCGTGGCCTGCGCAGAGGAGCTTCTCTGTGAAGGCACCGTGTCGCGGCATACCCGGGGCACGGACACGTACTCTCACACACCTGGGCGTACCTGGGGTATGTCGAAGATGTCCACCCACTGCAGTCCGCCCTGTCCCCGGCCCTCTCCGTCCTCCTCGTCGAAGGCCAGGTCGTCGTCCTGGACACGCAGGGCGACGTCGCCGTGCCAGACCTGCAGGCCGCGGAGCGCGCGGTGCAGCGCCATGGTGTGCAGGGCCTGCAGCAGCGCGCCGTCCACGTGGCACGCGCCCACCTCGCGCACGTGGTCCGCGTGCACCGCCAGCATCGCCGAGGCCCACTCGCCGTCCACATGGCACCACACGTCCGTGATGCGCTCCACCTGGACGGCCGGGCCAGTCAGTGTGGACTAACGATGCAGAGCGGGTAAGTGACCTCAGCGTAACTTACTGTACCTTGCAGTCGGCCTGCAGCAGGGCCTGCTTGACGGCGGCCCTGGCGGCGTGCCGCGGGCTGCTCCAGCTGGTGGTGGCCACGCTCAGGCCGGCGAGGCAGGGCGCGAAGCGCAGCACGCGAACCAGCTGGCGGCCGCCGTCGGCCTCGTCGCAGGTCGCGTCTAGCTCCCGGCGCCGCCAGACCTCCTCGCCCAAGGCGACCCGGCGCCAGTGGCGGCACACCTGCGAAGAGCGGCGCGGAGGTGCCATACACACTATCGTCCTCGAGTGCGCAAACCTCTACGGTGGGGAGCTCTGCCTTACCTGGCCGATGGACACGACGTCGGCGGCGGGCAGCAGCCCGATCACCTGCAGGAGTATGAGGTCGGGCAGCGCCGCCGCCGCCGCCGAGGTGTCCATCCCGGAGATGTTCGTCTCCGTCATCACTCCGTGGCGCTAATCGCTTTTCACATGCTCAGGGTAATGGTCGCGGGGGATGAAGCTCTCGATTTGAGAGCCGCGGGCGCGCTGCACTCGCCCACGAGCACAAGCAAGGCTCCGACTACTAGCTGCGCGCGCCTCGTGCGCGTGGTGGTGGCGGGGGACAGAGGAGATCAAAAATAGGAGAGTTGGCAGAGTTTAGTACGCCCTGCTGCTCTCCACTGGCGTAACGGCCGTGTCTGTGTCTGCAACACGATGGGGGTGGGTGGGAGAGGGCGAGTGGTCCGAGTGGATTGGAGAGCGGGACTGTCGATGGCAGGGGTAGGGTAGGCCACTCGCTCAGCCCCACTGCGCACTTCCACAAGAATGTGCCTACCCAAGCGGCGCTGGACGGCGGCACGGCATGAGAGCTCGATCATGGTGAAGGGGCGGGCTGTGAGGGTATTAGGACTTGATCCCTCAAGTTTTTGTATTACTAAATTTGGTTTGGTCATATGCTACAAACATTTTTATTTATTTCACCCAACTTTTTAAGCCAATATGCTGTATGCTATTGCTTTACATATGACAAAATTAATTTTTGAAAGATATTGTATACAGCATGAGAAGTGAAAAACACAATAACAATTTTTAAAAATATTATCAAACAAATTTCATTTTTAATTACAAAATTTATCTCGAGGAAGGAGAATCCAGCATTTGCTAGAGGCGTCCACTTCTTCAATTTCATTATAATTCCGTTGACAGCCCCGCTTACACAATTCACAGAGTCTTGTTGGAGGACAAAACTTTTGTATGTATGGTATGTACAACTTGAGCGAGGTGTTCATGGACAGCACCGCCTTAATTGCGGGCATGTGGAGCCAGGTGTGCGCGCATGATGGAGTACCGGTGGATAGAGATGGGTTCATTGAGCTCCATAACATGAGCGTCTCCAGGTGCGGCGCCGTGGCCGGTGTGATGCCCAGCAGCAGCTCGTCTGTCGCTTCATCGACCACTAGGCGTCGCAGGTATGGCAAAGAGTGCATCTCGGCGACGAGGGCAGCGAACAACGACTTCAAACACGACCGTGTGCTGTGCCAGCCTGGATTGGCCCTGATCGTTAGCATCTCAACGCTCGACTGGCTGGATGATGTTAGGCCGAGGATGAGGTTTGGGTAGGGAAAGGCAGGCTCATCGCAGTTATACAAAAGTAATTCTACTTCTCCCAGCTGAGTGGCACGTCGAAGAAACGGCGTCGCCACGTCTTCCTTGACTTTAAAACCCAAAGTGTTCCTCACGGAGAGTTTCACTACTCTTAACGATTCGCACATTGCTACGGCTGCGAGCCCAGGTAGCATACCGCAAGTTAGCTTGCGAAGATTTGGCATCCCGGACAGCAGGAGCGCAGTTGACGTTGAAGTCGAGGGCGGTTTCGCCGTTCCCCCAACACCCACTTCAAGCAAGTCAACCTGCTCGAGGGTGGTGGCGTGCACAGACAGCACGAAGTGGATGAATGACCATGTCTTCTGATCTAACGGATCCCAACGAAAATATTTCAGCGACGGCCTAGGCTGGGTGTTGTGTCGAGCGAGATTAGCTGCGGTAAACGGTAGACATGGCGGAAATTTAACATCTAGGTGCTCCAGGCCCGACGTCAGGCCGAGAGTCATCATCAGGGCGTCAGTCGAGCTAGCAGAGACGGAATCCGAATTCCATGGCAAGAACGCAATCTGAAGAATTCTTAGCCGGCCGAGCGCCTCCTGGGCGCGGATTACCGCAGTCGCCTGCACGAAGCCCTCGGCCTTGCACACTGTCAAGCGCAACTCTGCCACGGCACATCTGGTCGAGATGTACGCAAACTGGCAGCCGTCGGCTGGGAAGTCGACATCCAACCGGCGCAGGCATGGCGCCATCCGCAGCACCGGACACACCAAGGTAGGTCTACATGGCCTGCCGAAGCCGACGGACAGAATCTGATGTCGCCACACAGCAGGGTTCATAGCCAGCGAGCCAAACCTCTTGGACACGAGGCGTGCGGCTAAGAGGTCCTCGACGTCAAGCAAAATCATCACCTCCAGGAGGACATCGTCCGGTAACAGATCCATGACCTGGTGGGGACAGAAGACGAAAACTGTAGTTTAGCGATTGTAGCTTAGGATAGATTCAATGGCACGCAACCATAGATTACCGACTGCCCCCCCTCCCCCCCCCCC
>NW_026268550.1:9252-9631 GCF_000697945.3 Frankliniella occidentalis | reverse complement strand
CCCGCCTCCCACTTGTCCCTTCCGCGCGCCCGAGCACACGGCGAGCCGAGGACGGGATAGGAGGGTAAAAGGTATGAATTTCGCAGCGCTCTTCAGGCCCAGCGAACAGGTGGGGATCACAACAAGGTGCGAGCTTCTCCATGCTGGCCACTGCTGGAGAAACTGCGTCCCTTTCAAAGAATTAAAACGGAAGAGAAAAAAGTGGCAGAAGACCCACGAAAACAACACTGTTAAAGTCTTACGAAGAAAAATGCCAAATCCTTTGTTGGCTGAGCGAATAGCGAAGCCTATTACTCCGTCTGGTCGGAAAAAACTTTTTCTGTCTGTCTGTCTGTCTGTCTGTGTACAGTTCCTTGATGTTCAAGGACCAAGACACCGA
>NW_026268550.1:7259-7776 GCF_000697945.3 Frankliniella occidentalis | reverse complement strand
GGGAGGGGGGGGGAGCTCCAGCAGCTGTGGTGGCAGTAGCTTGGTGGTGCGGTGGTGGTGGTGGTGGGCCGAACAAAGTGGAGGCTGGCTGGCGCGGCTCCGCGCGCTCTCGCCGCTCTCGCTGCTCTCAATTATGCGAGAATGTTTACTTACACGGGCAAACATGGCGGCCCCTGCTAAAATAACGCAATTCATCCCTACATAAATAATAAGTAGGGGGTGAGGAGGGGGTGGCGGGGCGTGCTGCGTGAGGCGCCAAGGAGAGAGAGAGAGAGAGAGGGAATAGATAACTTTTGAGACGGATTTGGCTTTGTAAAAGACGCATAATATGCAATGTCTGCTGATGATGAAGACCCGACGGCGTCGAGTTTTGCGGGAGCAAAAGCGAAAGAGGGCGCCCGGCAGGTAGGCGACCCGGCCGTAGCCGTGCCCAGCGGGAGTGCCGCGCTAGTAGGCGGGAAGGTGGGCCCCCGGCGGGTAGGCGACCCGGCCGCAGCCGTGCCCAGCGGGAGTGCCG
>NW_026268550.1:6932-7209 GCF_000697945.3 Frankliniella occidentalis | reverse complement strand
ACCCGGCCCAGCCCGCCCAGCTGCATGCGGCACGAAATAAAAATAAACTGTACAAAATAGACAACTTTTTTGAGACGGATTTGACTTTGTAAAAGGCGCATAATATGCAATGTCTGCCGATGATGAAGACCCAACGGCGTCGAGTTTTGCGGGAGCGAAAGAGGGCGCCCGGTGGGTAGGCAACCCGGCCGCAGCCGTGCCCAGCGGGAGTGTCGCGCTAGTAGGCGGGAAGGTGGGCGCCCGGCGGGTAGGCGACCCGGCCGCAGCCGTGCCCAGC
>NW_026268550.1:4253-5697 GCF_000697945.3 Frankliniella occidentalis | reverse complement strand
ATGCGCGCGCCTCTGGCACCGAGCCACACCAAAACAGAATACACAACGACGGTGTGGATAGTTCTTTCCGAGCTGTACGCACATAAGCCCTTCTTGCCAAATGCCCACCTCCCCCGCACCACCCCCGCAGAAAGGGGTGTGTTATTTGAATAGGGAGATGAGCGGCCGCTTTGTAAAGGCACTAAAATTTCCAAAAATATCAACCTTAGGCACCAGTCACGCCTTTGTAAAGGCACTATTTCACTTATGCCCGTACAAAAGCATTTGTTAGAGCACCCTTGTTTTTCCATAGTGAAAGGAAGGTATCGAGTAGACGTATCAGAAAACCAGAGATACGACTTCTCGTCATAGTAGGTACCCCAGTACTTTTCATTTCCTCAAACCCACATCAGTAATTGATCGTCACCGAAAGTCATTTTGCCTTGTTCGTGATAGGGACGCCGCTAACTCACCATCACTAGCTTTGCTCCCATTCTGGAATCGCTCCGATTAATTCCTTCGCTTCTGCCCGGAACGAACGCCCACCATCGATCAGCCTTTCTTTTACGACAGAGGCGGCCGCCCCTGCCTGCTGCCTGGCCGCGCACAGCGAGGCTCACAGCGAGGCGCGCAGCAGCCCCGGTGGGGTAACCCCGATGGGGTCAGCGCTGCTGATGGCGTTCGCCTCCAATCGAGTTTTGGGGGCGAGGCGCGGGGGAGGAGGAGGAGGAGGCGTATGGGGGAGGCGGGGGAGGGACGACATGTTTGCGCTGAGATTGTTCTGTTGATGCGCTCATCGCACGGATGGCTGACTCCACCGCGAGCTGCTGGAGGCCCGGACGCACAACCCCCGCGACACGGGAGAGGGAGAGGGAGAGGGAGAGAGGGAGAGAGAGAGAGAGAGGGAGAGGGGCAGAGGGGGAGGCGCACCACCCACCGGCGCCCTGCGCCCCTCCGCGCGCCACGCTACGCCACGCCCTTCACGGGCGACCCTGCGGGGGGACCCCACGGCAACCAACCGCCGCCTCTCACACACAGCCGGTGGGGACTCTGTGAGAAAAGAGATTTGGTTTTTGAAAAGCGGCAAAGTGAGGAAACATTTCTTTAGATGTCCTATGCTAGACCGAGTTTTTTCCTTTCGGGGTCTAGTTTATGACACGTTTTTAAATACAAACAATTTGCATTATACTATGCAATTTGGCAGCAAGAGAAACCTATCTAAAAAAAACGTGTCATCACATCCCTTGCTACCTCCCTTCTTCCTACGAGATAAAGTTAAAGAGTCATATAACAAATTTTGGAATGTTAAAACTTACTGAAAGTTTTTGTAATGTCTATGAGAATATGTGACAATACCACAATCTCGACACCACAATAGTTAATAAATGTATGTACAGAGATCAGGGGAGCTTATGTATATACATGTGTACGCAATTGGAACTTGTCATATTTGCAACATTTCCGT
>NW_026268550.1:0-373 GCF_000697945.3 Frankliniella occidentalis | reverse complement strand
ATTAGAGAACCCTTGTTTTTCCATAGTGAAAGGAAGGTATCGAGGGGTTCATCAGATTTCAAGGATTTCGGTGACTTCAAAATATCACCCAGAAGACCGTTTAGTCCAGGGAACCAAACTCAAAACCGATGAAATCTTAGCTCTAGAGACCAAAGTTTATCCGTGGCGATGAAAAAATTTAGTCTAGCTGACTTAATTTGATTGGTGAGCCCATATTTAGTTAAAAAATGGGTTACTAAAATTTAGTCGGTTTTAGGAACTAAATTTTGTTTCTTACGACTCTGATTTACTTGTATCAACTAAATGGTTCTCTGGGTGAACTTCGAGGGCCTCATACACCTAATTTCAATGGTAGAGGACCCTTCGTGAACAA
>NW_026268549.1:4192-4756 GCF_000697945.3 Frankliniella occidentalis | reverse complement strand
AGAAGACCCCACTAACAAAAAATATGAAGTGCACTCTCCTGATGACTTTGAACATGTAGCCAAGAAATTAGGACTTGACGACAAGGGTAAACACAGTCAAGAGCATTGATGATAGTCATTGAGAAATGTCTATCCTCAACCACACCAAAAGATAGAGAGAGTGATTTTAAGACTGATTTTAAATGTTCTTACCTAAATGTAAGGAGCATTAATCCTGAAGGTAAACTAGATTCAATCAAAGAAGTTTTAGATAGACATGGAGAAGTTGACCTAATATGTTTTGTTGAAACATGGATGGAACAAGATGATACGAAATTCAACAAGATCAAGCATTACAATGATTTTCACTATGTTCGGAAAAAGAAAGGTGGTGGTATATCTATATATATATGAAATCTAAAATAAAATGTCTCAAATTTGATACGTATGATGGTGATATTATCCAAATTGTCCACATGAAGCTAAAAATTGATAACAGAGTAATTAACTTATTGGTGTGCTACAACCCAAGCATTAATGAACTAGAAAGCTGCATAAATCTTTTAAGTGCCATTCTTGCACAAA
>NW_026268549.1:3543-3852 GCF_000697945.3 Frankliniella occidentalis | reverse complement strand
TATATATATGAAATCTAAAATAAAATGTCTCAAATTTGATACGTATGATGGTGATATTATCCAAATTGTCCACATGGAGCTAAAAATTGATAACAGAGTAATTAACTTATTGGTGTGCTACAACCCAAGCATTAATGAACTAGAAATCTGCATAAATCTTTTAAGTGCCATTCTTGCACAAACTAAAAGTGAGCCAACCTATGTTGTAGGCGATTTCAATGTTGACTTAAATAAACCCTCAAAGAAAAGAGAGGAATACCTTAATGCAATATCTATGCTTGGCTTTAACATCTGTAACAAAGAGGTAAC
>NW_026268549.1:1439-1717 GCF_000697945.3 Frankliniella occidentalis | reverse complement strand
CTTGTAAACGCAAGCCTTGTTATACTCCTGTACAACCATATCCAGGGCAGGAAATTAATCAATACTGTTCTCCAGTATAATCATCAATTTCACAATCACTCGACAAGAGCAAGTAGCAACTTTCGGATACCAAAAATTAATACTACACACTATGGAACGCAAGGCTCCTTGTATCAAGCGGTGAAGCTCTATAACTCCATGCCACAAGAAGTTTTGGACCTCACTGACTACAGAAAATTTAAAAGTAATTGCAAATCTGTTTTCTTTCAGAAGTTTGT
>NW_026268549.1:0-809 GCF_000697945.3 Frankliniella occidentalis | reverse complement strand
CAGCATGACACTTCATTTTAAACGTATATCAACGAGCAACAACAGTGTAACACGTCACACAACATTGCAACACAACATTTCAACATCAACACAAAAAAAACAAAAAAAAAACGTGTAACTCTAAACACATCAGCATGACACTTCATTTCAAACGTATATCAACGAGCAACAACAGTGTAACACGTCACACAACATTGCAACACAACATTCCAACATCAACACAAACAGTGCAACATCACAACGTAACACTTGCAACACAGTAAGACAGCAGTGCAAAACAACTTCCATAACACGGGCATATCACAGCAACACAAAGGTACAAACCCTACAAAGGCACAGTAGACATCTCATGGCACATGACGAAAATATCCCCTACACGAAGGCGGACACAAAAGAGTGTTGCAAGCAAAAACGTAATGAGGAGGAAAACTAGAGGTTTAACCCATAAACGGGGACCAGGACAAAGCAGCTGCGGCAAAATGACTCAAAATAGAGTATGCCTAATTATGCAAACTTATTTAGACGCCATGAGAATAGAAACAGTAATACAACTGTAAATATAGCCCAGAAATTCCCACATAGACAAAAGGGGGGGGGGGGGCATATATAATTGAGCACACATGGCTTCAAAAAGCAGAAACGACAAAAACAGTCGTGAAAAACCCAGAGGCTAGCTAAACCTCGGCTAGCAAAAACATAACAATATCACATTGAAAAAAGGTACCATAAAAGGATTGAAAGACCGGCCGGTAAATAGAGAAACTAATATTAAACAATATGGCGGATGCACATCGACCCGCACACACTAA
>NW_026268548.1:14955-15365 GCF_000697945.3 Frankliniella occidentalis | reverse complement strand
TAACGTTGCAAAGCATTTGGTTCGTAGGCTTTTTACAGTGCACGGCAGCATTGGTGGAGTGCGGAGGTCTATTGTATGTACACTTGAGATATCAATACACTGATCAGCTCAACCTTTGGTGTACACATCATTCCTGATTGAACCCCGGACTTATACACTAAAACAAGTCGCCCATGGTGAGCGACGGTGCCGGTGGGCAAGCCCGCCCGCACGCGTGCATGCGGTACAGTATAAGCAAATAAAAGGAAGGGGTCTGTGGACCTGTGGACCACCCTGTATATTAAGGAAGGCGTGAATTGCTGGTTACTTCGACGGAGATGAAGAAGTTAACTTCCAATTGGATCAACCCAGACAAAGCTTCGTACTCATAACAACAAATTGTTTCGTTTCTCAGATCACGCCAGAGGTAA
>NW_026268548.1:14307-14905 GCF_000697945.3 Frankliniella occidentalis | reverse complement strand
GAATGGTGAGCCGAATGGTGAGCCACCGAACTCCTGCTCATGAGAGAACCGTCCAGCCAGGATAGTTGACGAGTCGGGCGCGCGAGTTGGACCCGTATTTAGAGCAACTTTGACGCAAGTTTTCGCAACTTTTCGCGCCAGTTGGACGCTATTTTGGCCGGCCGGGCAAGTGTAGAGTCCATTCCCTAAATTTTGTCCACCGGCTCGGCAAAGGAATTGGAAACAATCGCTCCGCTTGCTTTGTTGCAGTCATAAACGGCATGGTTACGCTCATTAAAAGGGTCGAATCCCTTGCCTAGACCTGCCGAGACATCCGTCCGCCTCCGCCGCACGCTACTCCAGCGAGGCGCGCCACGTCGGTCGCCGGCTGTTATTGGCATTGGCAGGTCTAGCATAGGGCCGGGACCCATCCAGCGGCAGGTCTTCACGCATCGTAATGACGCTCACAATAGACTTTGGAAAGCAAAGGCCGAGCCGGTGGACAAAATTTAGGGAATGGACTCTACACCGTGAGGTTTGGCGAGTAGGTGACCCCTTAGGAGGGGCAGTGATCGCAACAAAAGGCTATACAACTATGTTTTCTGAAAAAGTAAATTGA
>NW_026268548.1:8493-9347 GCF_000697945.3 Frankliniella occidentalis | reverse complement strand
CCTTCGGACCTCAAATTGTCATAGAGGCTATTTATAGAGGACGATCTTGGTAAATCTGGTCCAACACGTTCCGGTCACTTACTGTGTGAAGTACTTTCAGGAATATGTTTCCATGATGTGTGTTGTTTAATTATAATTTGAAATTATGTAAGTAACTACAAGTACTGCACATCGACTTGGAATTCATTGTGGAGCAGGAATGTGCTGTCGTCAGTTTACAACATATTATGTATTAATCGGAATCACGCAGAAATTTATTGCAAATTTACGAAGATATTTTTTCACAGTACTGGGGTAAACCTCTCATCGATCCATCGGCCAACTGATTGTATGACTTATCTTGTCCTCTCTTTTTCAGCTGTGGACGCCGCTGAACCTGCTGCTGCTCAACCTCGTCATCGGCGACTTCTCCGTCGCCACCCTGGGCACGCCGCTCACCTTCGTGGCCTCGGTGGCGCGGCGCTGGATCTTCGGCGACGGCATGTGCGTCGTCTACGGGTTCTTCATGGCCCTCATGGGTGAGTACTGCGGCTTAGGGGCCGTTCAGAAACCACGTGGGGGGGGGGGAGTCCAAATATGATGGGGCCCAAAAATGATCAGGACCGTCATTAGTCCATGATATTTGTACCCCGGAGTAAGAAATATCACGGGGTCTCCCTGTACTCCAATCTCCGTGCTGTGCTGATCCTTTGGTGACCCCATGACATTTAATCCCTATACTCCCCGTTGCTCACGTGATTTCTGAACGGCCGCCTGCGGACGCGTGCTTCCTCTTGAACCGCCGGCCGCCACATGAAATCATTTTCCAACCATACACCCCAATCGCCCCATTCATCAGAGTGGGCTGCGAGGAA
>NW_026268548.1:3579-4067 GCF_000697945.3 Frankliniella occidentalis | reverse complement strand
GTATCGTAGTGCGCCATGCGAGATGATGGTGGTGAGGGTGAAAGAAGCCTAAACTGCCGGGCTTAATAATTTCACTGATAAATTAAGTGTTCAACTGCTCAACACCTGTAAGTGTGCAACTGCAAGTTGAATACTTGCACGTGTGCAACTCCGTAGTCGTACACTTGCAAGTGTTAAATTCGGTAGATGTGCACTTGCAAGTGTGCAACTCCTCGGTTGCACACTTCCTTAGATTGGACGCTTACTGTGTAGGAAGTGTGCAACCGAGGAGTTGCACACTTGCAAGTGCACACCTAACGAGTTGCACACTAGCAAGTATTCAACTTGCATTTGCACACTTGCAATTATTTAACTTACAGTTGCACACTTAGAGGTGTTGAGCAGTTGAACACTTAGTTTATCAGTGTTGCCTTCGGACCTCAAATTGTCATAGAGGCTATTTATAGAGGACGATCTTGGTAAATCTGGTCCAACACGTTCCGGTCACT
>NW_026268548.1:0-588 GCF_000697945.3 Frankliniella occidentalis | reverse complement strand
AAATAAAAACTTGAAACATTCTAGTTGTGTTAAATTTCAACGCCTTTGCAAAAGGCACGAAAGTGTCCAAAGGTCCAAAGACATTACCTTTAACACCTTTGGTCTGTTTTAATGCCTTTGCCAGAATGCTAATCCGAGTCCCCTTTTGTAAAGAGCAACCCCTCGAGTCGTACTTTTCGTTTTTCCAAGTGTACGCAGAAACTCCGTCCTTTTCTTTCGAGGGTGGTTTTCTTCACTTGAGTTGAGGGCTGGCACCTA
This sequence comes from Frankliniella occidentalis, assembly GCF_000697945.3. NCBI lineage: Eukaryota > Metazoa > Arthropoda > Insecta > Thysanoptera > Thripidae > Frankliniella > Frankliniella occidentalis. Next base: position 330 of record NW_026268548.1, on the reverse strand, counting down.
CTTCAACATTTGGTTCTTAAAATAAAAGAATTCCACGCGATTGGGTCTAGAACGCGGTTCTGTAGGGGATTCGCTCCCATTTCCATAGTGTCTTTGCAAACTAGCGTTGCACAAACACACTACTACGAGGCGAGCGAAAACTAATAACTCTCTCTGTTTGCGCAGCTGCTCCGTTAACTGGGAGACGGGAGCACGCAACTCCACCTGATGCAACCTCTCCCGCTTCGCCTCTCTCTCTCGTTTCACTCTGTTCCGATCTACGCACGCACGCACGGCCGCGCCGCTGAGAGCCACTCCGATCGGCCGGAAACACGCAAGCCTTTATCCGCG
>NW_026268547.1:22343-23668 GCF_000697945.3 Frankliniella occidentalis | reverse complement strand
CCTGGCTCGTGGGAGCCGGCCGGGCCGGCCCCAGAAGAGTTCAAGATCAAGACCTCGCGATCCGTTCGTCCTGTACGCTGTTTGTCAAGTCCGTCTGGTCGAAGTGCGGGTCGCGCCGCGTTTAGCTTGCTCGTGTCTACCGTGCCGCTCCGTTACATCGCATCGCATCACATCACATCAGCTCGACGTCAAGTCCGCCCCCTCGTGGCCCCCGCCCCGCGATTCCCTTGCGCCGTGTTTTGATTCCGACTTTCGTGTGTTGCCTTTGGTCACTTTTTCACCTCAGATTTGCTGGTCCATCTCTGGCGCTGGGATGAACAAGTGACGTCAGAAGGGCGTTTCAACAACCGGTGTTGAACGGAAGTGAAAGTGATCGCGAAGTCATGCGGCCCCATGTGGCTGATTTGACTGTTTTTGCACCCGTACTTGTGTCACCTGTAGCCGTTCCACTCGGCTGCCCGCCCCGCCGTGGCCTGTGCGCCCCTCGGGTTTTGATTCCGACTTTCCCGTATGTTCTTTTGCTCACTTTTTCACCGCAGGTTTCCTGGTTAATCTCCAGTTCTGGGACGAACAAGTGAGGCAAATAAGGCGTTTCAGTCCTTGTTGAACGGGAGTGAAGCGATCGCCTAGTCATGCGGCCCCCGCTGTTCTACAGGCGCCGGCTCGCCCCGCCGCGGCAGCTCTTATTTTGACCCTTTTGACTGGAGGTAGAAGTCGTTTGTGTGCCTGGTGCTGCCCCGGCTCGCCTGGCGCGGATGCGATGTATGGTGAGCGATATAACCGGGCTGCCTGACCGTCGTCTGCGCCAGGGAGGGTGGTTGCGTACGGTGTTTTGTTTTGTTCTCTCCGTCCTTGTCGCACTCCGCTGAGACCGGGAGGGAGAGGGCACGCGTGAACACAGTGCGGGATCGCCCTGCAGATCTGTGGGCCTCGCTCGACATTCAAACGTCTTCTACTTCGAGCCTGTTTGGTCGGCACCGATGTTTCGGTTGTCCCTAGCTATCGCCCACGTCGCGCCCGTGCGCTCGCGGAGAGGCCGCAGTGCCCCGTGCAGTCTCACACTGCTACGCCCAAAAGCATTCTTTCGCGAAACGCGTGGTCTGCGCCCGCGGACCTCAACCCGGCTCCTTCGGTTTGTTTGTCCCCTCGTGTGCATCGCCAGCAAGAGGAGCCCACGACGTGTCCTCCGGCCGCCGATGCCCCGTCCAAGCCGACTTCCACCGCATCCACCTGGGCGAGCGCTGAGGCGGCGGCGTGGTCGCAGCTCATGCCGCTGCCAACAAGGTAGGCCTCGTCTTTCACCGCTAGAGTTTGTGTACAATCGC
>NW_026268547.1:20329-21904 GCF_000697945.3 Frankliniella occidentalis | reverse complement strand
AAAGTTTTATCAACCGCGATTTATTATAACCTATTTTAAATTTCCTAACTTAACGAAGACTTTCGGGAACATTCTTCACTCCTCAAGGTCAGTCGTGTGTCCCATTAGAACGTCGTTACCGTATGCTTTGTTTTGAGCCTGATTTCCTATATGTTGTCCTAGCGCTAGAGCCTGGCCCCCGCTGATGTTTGGCTCCTTCTCGACTCGGACGCAGCCCTGCGGCTAAGCAGGTGTGTCGCTGCGAGCGAGCTGTCTGCCTGCCCAAGCCCGCCGCCCTGTGCTGCTGAGCTGTCTCCGCGTCTCGCAAAGCAGTCGCGGGGAAGGACCACCGCCGCTCTTGCCGCAGTTTGACTCCATGGGACTACCCGATCTACTGTTCGAGCTGAGAGGTAACTTCACTCGGCTTGTTTGTGATTGATTGTGGACTCTCCTTGAACTAATTATGTTGTGTTTATGTTCCAGTCGACATCTCAATTTTGCCGTGATGAGCCCTTCCCGCCTGGACTCTGTATCGCTGATGGCCGTGGTCAGCAGACTGCACAGGTGCGTTTCGAAAGCACTTATTTGTTCCTCATTTGGCCCGCTTGTAGTGGCCACGGTCAGTTACTTGATATCGCCCCACTGCTTGCTGGCTGGCGCGCTGCTCCTGGGCTTGCACCCGCTGGACCCCGCGGGTGTCCCCCCTAGGCCCCCCTCCCCCCCGCGGGGCCGGCGCTGAGTCGCAGCGACCAGGGCAGTGTGTCGGCTGCAGCTATAGCTGTGCGGGTGTTCTTATTTACATAGTGACCGCGGATCACGAGGGCAAACTGATCGCTTATTGCAACCGCACGTAGGAACCAGAGTTAATGCCGTGTTTTCTGTTTGACTTCCACGCAGCTGCCCCGGCCGTCGAGGCCTCAGCCGCCTTCTCTGCTCTGGACTCCAAGCAGTGCGTCACCACCAGGTCACCGCGGCCTCGTCGCCGCGGAGGGCCGCTCACGTGTCGGTCGTCTACGCTGCGAGTAAGCGGAAGCTGTCATTTGTTGTGGCTTCTAGTTGGCTTATTGGATATTAAGATTCTAATCAAGTTTCGTTCCTGTTCCAGAGTAACCGTGAGACACGCCTGCACTCGTCAGCTGCAGCAGCCGCCCGCCCCGCGCCCCCCACCGGGGCCTCCGCGGGACATCTTCTAGCCAACGTTTCAGCTCCAGTAGAACGAATTTCAGTTAATTTGCTATGTTCAGATATGCTCGTTTCTCCACTTGCTTTTCCAGTTCCAGGCCAGTTCCAGTACCACCCCTGTCAGCAGGAATTCAGTGCGGTCAGAGAGGACATCTCGACTCCAGGACCCCGTCAACATACATCAACCCACTTCGGTCAGCCAAGGTATCTCGACTCCAATCCCTGCAGGATCTCCAGGACTCTCCAACCTGATATTGGACTCCGCTTCTAACTCTGCTTTGCTGTCTCAGAGTAACCAGAAAAGGTAAGCAACTGTTTTTACCAGCCTGAGACATTTTCCATGTCTAATTTATTTTCAATTTATGATTTTTTGTAAAATGTTCTCCTTTTCATAACATCTACCTATTCCTTCAG
>NW_026268547.1:15030-15317 GCF_000697945.3 Frankliniella occidentalis | reverse complement strand
CGCGTTCGGTTCGCGTTCGGGTCGGGGTGGTCGTTCGGGAGTTATCCCAGTGCCCTGCGCACTCGGTCCCCGTAGTGTGGTGGAGCCGGTCGCAGCTCGCGCTCCTTTTCATTTGAAAATGCGTGTGGACCATAGTGTCATCTTCCAAAGCATCTTCAATCTTGTATCTTATTTAATATTGTGGCCCATGTTATGGCGGTTGCCGATAGGAGTGCATGCTTCGCAAATGGGTCTTGCACACACCCTCTGTACCTTGCTCAACCAGCAGGACTCAAGTTTCGCCTGGC
>NW_026268547.1:0-377 GCF_000697945.3 Frankliniella occidentalis | reverse complement strand
TTTCTTTTTCGGAAAACTGTGCCAGACGCCAGTGTGTTGGACCGCCACGAAATGTGGGTCGCACACTGGCACTAGCTCCGGAGCGCAGCCCACATGAAACCGTATGACATCAGTTTGTCATCTCGCCGATGACAAACGGACACCAATCGGATGACAAACTGATGTCAATCCGATGATGAAATTTGATGACATACTGATGACAAGCAGATGACAAAACGCAAATCGGCGTTCCGTCATCAATGTGTCATCAGTATGTCAACAGTTTATTAACCGTTTGTCATCGACGAATTACAAACGGATGACAAATCGCAAACGTCATCAGTTTGTCATCAGTATGTCATTCAAATTCCATCATCTCACTTTCATCATTTTGTCAT
>NW_026268546.1:17662-18936 GCF_000697945.3 Frankliniella occidentalis | reverse complement strand
GAAGCAGGAAGGCAATTTTACTCTCTCGCCAACTTCTTATAGTGCCCGTCGCTATCGCCCCGAATCCTCCTAAACGACACAATCTCTGCTACGCCACTGCCACTGCCCGCCCTTCTCGGAGAGGGGGAAGGGAGGAGGTCGGTTCTCTCGTCGCTGCATCCCTCTGAGGGACTCGCCGACACTGTTACTCGACCTCCCCCCTCCCCCACCTCTGCCCGCTCCACAGCACCGCGCTGCCCTTTTCAACGCGATCCCATTGGCCCTCGTAATCCTCCCGTGGGTTGCCTAACTCGCCGACGCGTCCTCTAGTAATTGAAACAAGCTTGTGGCACTACACGCCGCGGGGGCCGTGTCCCCGACCGCCGCAGAGAGGCGCTTCTCCCCCCGTGCACGTACCCGTACCCTCTCCTCCCGACGCTGGGGGAAAAAACAAGATGAAACCGAGAACCCTGTTGCTCGTCGGCTGCTGGAAAACGCAGACACTTTCGCATTATGATTCCCTATACAGGCCTGACATTGGGTCCGTCTTTTCTTCTTTATTTTCCACCTCATCTACGACCCGATGCACACCGACATGCAGAAAAAGCTCACGCGATTGCCAGCCCGGCCGGGCCGGGTGGTATTGAGATTTATTTATTTTTCACGCGACTTGAGCTCAGTCGTGACGCCCTCCTCTCCCCCACACTGCCTCGCAGTCACTCCCCCACTACACGCTGAACCATTGCTTTGTCGTTCCGCTCTGCCTCATTTATCATTCTTCGTATCAGCGATCACAACCAGCAGCGGCGGCAAGCGTCGTGCCGCAGGAGAGTCAGAGAGAGAGAGGATACAGAGAAGAGGCGAAAAAAAGAAGAAAAATAATAGGCTTACTAATAACTCCATGACAAATCGGAGATACAGAAGCGTCGAACACGGTAAGCATGAAGGGAGTAGAGAAAGGATGGGGAGAGCACGGGGTTAAAAAGAGAAGACTGTATGGGTAAAGTAGGAGGAGCCCACAAGTACATGTGCGAGCGAGACGGCGTGTGTCTCTCTCATCTCATTGCCCCGCTCGTACCGCTGCGACTTCCCCACACCCTCTCAGCTCATCTCTCGACTTTCCTCCCCTCCCCCCTCCTTTCCTCCCCGGAAGCGGAAACTCGACTGCTGCGCCACATTTCAATCAGCGCGGTGCAGCGCTGCCGTGGCCACCCCCTGCGCTCCTTATCTTCTGGAGGAGAAAGGGAGGAGGAGAAAGGGAGGAGGAGGAGGAGGGGGAGGAGGAGGAGGAGGAG
>NW_026268546.1:11335-13388 GCF_000697945.3 Frankliniella occidentalis | reverse complement strand
GCGCCGCCGCCGGCCCGGCCCGTGCCGTAATAAGGTTCTTTATGTCTCATCAGGAGGTGAGGGATTACCAGGCGTGAGGGGGACCGCTAGTGGCAGCAAAAGTGCGCCCTTACAGCGGCAAGCGGGCGTCGCGCCCTTGACCTCGTCCCGGGCGGCCACCTGGGCCTACAGGCCACCCCCGAGGAGAGGCGGAGCGGGTGAAAGTCCATCCCGTCCTTGGAGCATCAGCGAGCGGCACGAGCGTGCAGATCGCCAGTGTGGATACAAGGCCATAACGGCCGGCCGCGCGATCAGGGCAGCGTGACACTGACCTGCGACAACGCTAATAGCGGCTCGTAAAATGTCGGCACAGATAACGCCGGCGGGGAGCGAGCAAAGGGGCACGCGCAAGCGCAACCCCATAGATCCCTGGGGAGAGGGAGAGAGAGGGAGAGGGAGAGAGAGAGGGAGAGAGAGAGAGAGAGAGGGCAAGAGAGAAGGAGTTGGGGGGAAGGAGAGAGTGAGGGGGCTGCGAGTAACAGAGAGGAGCACAGGATTTAGGCCCCCGCGCCGCCAGGTTGGTCCGCTTGTCCCACAAATGATTAACAGCGGCCGATATTACCGCGGAGAAACCCCCCGTCCCCCTCTCTCTCTCTCTCTCTGTCTGTCGTCTGTCTGTCTATCTGTCTGTCTCTCTCTCTCTCTCTACTCTACCCGTTGGCAATCGCAGTCGTAGCTGCTAATCGACGTGCGCGTGATGTGCATCGCACGAAACTTTCTGCAATGATTTGCAGCAGCTTTTCAAGCAATTCCTCGGACGTGTTGAGGTCAACAGCTTTCAAATATCATTTTTCGAGAAACCCGTGGGCCTACAGGGGCCGGACCGGTCAGTGGGGACGGCGGCGCCATAGCGAGGCCGACCCAAAAGCAGGCCCATCACTTAATTCATTATTGATGGTCACATCTTAACACCACCCCTGATAATGCACCGGCACCAACAGTCGCTGCGGAGGGACCGAGAGTAGGGACGGACGATGAGCGGCGAGCCAGGTCGGGTTTCACCTTGAGATAGTAAACCCTCCCTCCACCCCTTCCCTCTAGCTCCCTGTCCTGCTGCTGCTCTCAGCTTTTCGGTGGGGGCCACGCAAATAAGGTCCGACTACGACCCCGCTTGCAAGCCCACCAGGCGCGCGACGGGGCGGGATGTGTCTCTGAGCATCTTGCTAAGCACGGTGGCGGAACAGAGACCCCACCCCCCCCATTTCATACCCAAGGCAGCAAAACGTCTCCCCGACGCCTTCTTCGCTTGGCCGCCGCGTCTTCTTCTTCCTCTTTTCCTTGTTGGTGCGCACCCCACCCTACCGTACCGTACCTTTTGCTCCAACACACCATCGCCCCTTTCTCTCACCCCACCGGCTACTAACCGGACCATCAGAACGCCCTACGGAAATTAAGCCGGTTCTAAAGGTGAAACAGCAGCAGCAGCGACTGTGCAGGGGGAGAAGGGGGCGCAGGTGTAAGAGTGCAGAGAGAGAGAGAGAGGGGAGAGGGGGAGTGGCGATATATTAAAACGGTCCTCATTACAATAGATAAGGTCGACCAGAACTGAGAGGGCAGAATTTGGGAGAGGGGGAAGGGGAGATCCCAGCACCCTATGTTCGGTCGGAAGAGCGAAAGGACAGGCGAGGAGGCTCACTCTACTCCTCCAGGCCAGGTCGGGTCTACGCATGCACGTATAGGGTAGGGTAGGTTCTGCGAGACTCGCAGGAGAGGTCGTGTGTGTTACAAAGAAATGAGAGAGCAGGGAAATACGGAGGGAGAAAAAGAGAGGAAGAGAGACGAGGGAGAAGGGGTAGGAGGGTAGAAAGGGTAGAAGGGTGGGGAGAACTCATTACAGTGCTGGGCTAACAGTCCTCGGCGTGCCGGACAGGAAGTCGTTGTTAATCTCGGTGCTCTTTCGGGGCCTTATGTTTCCTGATACTGGCCGGCTGGTCGGCCGCTCCTCCTCTGCCGCCCCCGTCGCGCCCCGCACCCCGTCGGCCAGGGGTCCCCCTGAGAGACCCTCATTCTAACG
>NW_026268546.1:7223-8855 GCF_000697945.3 Frankliniella occidentalis | reverse complement strand
CCCCGCGGCCTGCCCTTTTTCCTCAGTCACTCTTTACCATCTCTCTCTCTTCCTCTCCCATCGTTCCTATTACACGTCTACTCTTTATCTCTCTTCCTCTCTCTCTTGCCCCGTGGGAAAGTTATTCATAGGCGCTGCTAGTCGAGATGAGACAAGGAGAAAAAGCAACAGCTGTACGCCACCGCGCGCGCGCCCTTTTCCTCTTATCCGATCGGAAACGGAGCGTCGGCGTGCATCGCTATCGCTCGTCGCTTGGAACAGAGATGGACGGGCAGACGGTCGCAAGACAGACAAGGGAAACGTTGTTGGTGCAGGGCCCGCAGAGCGCGGCTTAAAAACGAAAAATAAAGGCGAGCAAACGCTTGACGACGGCAACCTAAAAGGCAGACGCTCTTCGTGGCGGCGGAGGGAGAAGAGATTTGAAAGCAGCAGCAGCACCACCACCAATACTAGCAGGAGAGCCATCACCGCCTCTTGTAGAAGACCAGCAGCAGCACTGTCAGCAGCAGCACTACCAGCAACAGCACTGCCTGCAAGACGGACTACCAGCAGCAGCATCACCACTACCAGCAAGCTAGCAGCATTACCACCACTACCAACAGCAGCACGACCACTTCCGCCAGCAGCAGCAGCAGCAGCAGCACTACCACTACCAGCAACAGTACCACTACTACCAGCAGCAGTACCACTACCAGCAGCAGCAACACCACCACTACCAGCAGCGGTACTGTCAGCACAGCCAAACAGTGTTTTGTGAGCTAGCTCGGCGGGCGTGGCGCGCTTCAGCTTGGCCAGGCACGGGGCCCAGACCGCAGAAGGAGAGGGCGGCGGCGCCACTACCGCGCCGTAGGCCTCGGGGGCGAGAAGGAGAAGGCAGCCACCGGCCTGGAAGGGAATCAACAAGGTAGCTCCGCCCGCTCCGCCGGCCCACCGCAGGCCGGGCGGGGCGGAGGCGGCGGAGGCTGGGGCGGGCGGCCCAAGAACACCGAGCTCGGGTGTCGATCATTAGCCGAAACCACTGCAGGCAGGGGGCAGAACTGCCGACTGCCGGCGTTTAGACACAAGATCACGTGGTGATACCAACTTGAGATCACCTGTCTTTGTTGAATTTCCTTCCAATGTCAAGAAATACTAACTGGAGTCTATTAAAGAAATATGCCCGAGCTTATGCAAAATGTGAACTTTCTAGTTAAAAACGTTAACAATTCTGTCTTCTGCACTATCGACCCGAAGTTTTAAGACTGCACACTATTTTTCCCGAGGCCAGCAAGCGGACAACTCAGAGGATACTTGCCTACTTTCCTCAGTCTAAGTGTTTCAAGGTATGGTCTGATATAAGGGCCGACAGCGTATTTTACGTTCCCCACGTGACTGGCGCCCCGTTTGCGTCCTCTCGGTGCTCCCGCGTCTTTCAACGCGACCTGCGCGGCCAGCAGGCAGCCCAACGGCCAAACAACAAAGTGCGCCCCATCCTTCTCGCCGCTGCTCCGACCTGCCCGCCCCAATCCCTGCTCTCTTCTTCCTCTCACTCGCTCCCCTATCCGGCCCTCCCTCGCTCCCGCTCCCGGTGATTGATCCTCGGCTGCGCCTATGTTTATTGTAGCCCTCGTGGCGGGGTGGGGCGTGGCGGGG
>NW_026268546.1:0-2407 GCF_000697945.3 Frankliniella occidentalis | reverse complement strand
CCCCCTCCTTTGCCCCAGGTTCTCCCTACTTCGGTAACCAGCGCGGAGGAATGAATTTGCATTTCAAGTTGCGGTTCCGACGAGAGAGATGGATAGAGAGGGAGTTTAGTGAGAGAGTGAGTGAGAGGGATCGGGAGAGTAGAGACGCGGGTAAAGAGAGAGAGAGACCGCCGCAGACTTGTAGTGGGCGAGAATAAGGCTCGGCGAAGGTATGTCGGCGGCTGGAGCATTGACCGGCATTTCTAAAATTCCCTCCCCGTCGCGGTCGACTGCACGGCGCACGGCGGCATCAACCTAGGGCTGCGCGACATCACGATATTTTGATATCGATACGATGTTGTCCAAAATCGAGGGCTCGATATTCTCCCGATATCGATATCGAGGTTGCTGGGTGCTATGGTACATCGCGATATACTGTATCTGCAATTTTTAAACATATCTTTTCTTGATACGGTTCGATATTGCGATCACTCGATATTATCAAGACTCGATGCATCGAGTTGATGCTCGGTACTGATGTCCGACAATTTTACCGCGCGGTTACCGCGATATCAAAATCTGGATATCGCACAGCACTAACAAACCACCCGCTCCAAAAGCCGGTCGCATCGAAAAATGGCAGCTGGTATCACCGCGGCAAGAGGCCAGTACCCCCAACCACTTCCATAGCGCTGGCGTGACCGCGCGAGGGGTCTGCCCCGCCACCACCACCCGTCCCCAGAGAGTCACAGACGTAACAAATTCGCAGCGAAATTAAAATCCGCATAACCGCATTCTGGCCTCGTACGTCGATTGCTGGAGCAGCCGGGGAGGTATAGGGGGGCAGCGGTGGAGGGTGAGGGGAGTAGGCGACCTGGACCAGCGTGGGGAGGGAAAGGGGGGGCGCAGAAAGATCCCCTGGAATAATCTCGTTCCAACTTCTGCCTCCACCTCATCCCATCATCCCACCTCTTCGGCTCCTCAGTATTCAGATGTATTCATATCACATCACAGGCCGAAACGGTCGATAGGTCGTCAGAATGAGACACTATTTGAGCTCCCTCCGGCAGCCGCTGCTGGTCCCTGGTCCGTCCCCTCCCAAAGCCATCGACGCTCGCTCGCTCCTTTCTCTCACACTCTGGCTCCTTGACTCACTCCATCTCAGCGGAGGAGATTTACGGGTCACGCGCCCTGTGCCAGCGAAAGACGGCAAAGTCAACAGTCAACATAGCAGTGGGTTGACGGGGTGACCCGGACACACACTATGCGCCCCCCCCCTCTCTCTCTCTTCCTCACTCTCTCTTCCAGTGTCTGAACCCGGCTGCGCAGCCCGTGGGACCAGAAGCGCAGTTGCGGGACACAATCCGGTACCCGTTTGTACGTGATGGCATTGGATGAGTTAGAACGAGAGACGAGATCATCCCTGCTTCCTGCCATCGTGCACCGTTGCCGGTGGAATTGAGGGCAAGCGGGAGAGGGAGAGGGGGGGGGGAGGGGAATGAAAGAACGCCAGCCAAAAAGATTTCAATATCCCGTCGATTTTCTGCCTGACTGTTGCCGTGCTCTGACTGGGTGGCTGCTAGTGTGCGGCTGCAGTGATGGAGCGCGACTGCCCCCCTCTCCCTCTCGTTCTCTCTCTCTCTCTCTGCCATCATGGCCGCGAGTATACAAGAGCCACGACAAAGGTGCATCGACCGTGTGCCGTAAGAAAATGTGGTGAGCAGCAATATCGTCTTATTGTTGTATTTGATATTTAAAATTGCGATGATGGAAATTGAAGCAAAAGATCATCCGTGTACTTCAATTAGTAAGTGTGCGATAGCAGATCTCCCCGCTGACATCTGGCATAGTCGATTCGTGAAAATAAACCGGCGCGTTGAATGTGTGGTTACTTAACTTTCGTGTCCTTTTTTTTTTTTTTTTTTTTTGCTGGACTGAAACGGACCTCGTGCCGACGTCACGCAGATGGAATAGAGATCGCAGGTGTGTGCGTGTGTGGTCACACGTGGTCAGAAAGGATCAGTAGGGACGAAAGGGTGAAACTAGAACCAGCGGGGGAGCGGGCGAGAGGGGGCCACTGAGAGAAGAGGAGAGAGGCGTTAGGGGTGAGAGCGAACACGTCTGTCCTCTTCTCGCCGTCCCAATCTCCTCCTCCCCACCCTTCCCTGCCGACCTCACCGCCCCAGCGCTCCTCGAGCTATTTTTTCCCTCGTCGGCTACGCTCGGTGGCCAGCCTACTACAGCCCCCGGCCTCCGGCCAGCCTCTTGCTATGCACGGGGCGTGTTTCGTGCGGCCGGGAACATCTGAAGTACGAGTGTCGGTGCCGAGCAAAAGAGAGAGAGAGCGAAAGAGGGAGAGAGGAGACAGAGAGAGAGAGAGAGAGAGAGAGAGAGAGAGAGAGAGAGAGAGAGAGAGAGAGAGAGAGAG
>NW_026268545.1:22662-23696 GCF_000697945.3 Frankliniella occidentalis | reverse complement strand
AATGGGGGCATTGTCAAGCAAGGGGGCAGGCAGCAGTCAGAGTCAACCACTACACTGAGCAGAATTTGGAGCGAAGTGTGAAACTTCCATTGCACAGTGAATTATAAAAGCGGATGATTTAATTCCGTTCGGAACGACCCATGGTAACGATGACCGTGTGAAACCCGATCGAAAATTGAAAGGTTTGAGTCACACCTTAAATGGTCGTGCCATTGATCGATCCCCAGGACCTTAACCTATCGCTCCCACACCCACAGGTAGTTCTCCTTCCTAAGTGGCATGTTTGTCCTGGCGACGAAGGGTCCACGGCCCTCGTAAGGGCCCCATGGGAGGGAGAGGGAGAGAGAGAGGGGCTCTTGACTTGACCCGATCGATACCGAGCCAGCTAGGTCCTGGCAAAACAACAACAAGCTAGCAGACGACACTCGGGTTGTAAGGGTTGGGGTGGCACACGGCGATACTCACTGTAACTCTGACCCTGCACGCTGGCGAGGCCCGCGAGAATCAAAGCAAGTACGGCATACATGATGGCAAGGTTTGATCCGCAGAAGGTTCACTTCACAACCAGCTCCCTCACACGCCCGTCCCGCTTCGAGTCGCGCTCACACCACAACGGCTCCCAACGCTCCGACTCCGCTCCCGTCCCGCAACGCACGGCCTCTGCCTCCTCCTCGCACAGCGCACACACACAAAGGCAGCCCGAGCCGAGCGCCGAGCGCGAACCACCCAGCCAGCGCTGCTCGCGGGGCGGAGGGGAAGGGGGGGGGGTGGAGAGGCGGAGGGGCCTAGCCGACGGAGGGGCCGCCGCTTGGGAGGAGGGGTGGGTGGTGGAGAGCGTGGCGACGGCGGCGGCGCGTCCGAGCGGACGCCTGCCTGTCGCGGTGGGGGAGAGACGACAGGAAGCTTAGGACGTTTTTCGGACGCAGTCGGACACGATGAGAGGGAATTGGCGAGGGGGGTGTGGGGGTATCTGTCTCTCTCTCTCTCTCTCTCTCTCGCTCCAGCTTCAGCAGGTCGTCAGCGAATTCCCCCCC
>NW_026268545.1:19920-22214 GCF_000697945.3 Frankliniella occidentalis | reverse complement strand
TGTTGGGGGGGGGGGGGGTACGAAACATCCCCTATTGCCTCCCACCACCCACCCTCTGCTGCCACTGCACCACCGCGGGCACGCGTGGAGGTGCATCTGCCTTTCATATGATGCAGGCTGGGCTGGGAGAGTGGCGCTGTGATGTGGATGTGACGTGACGACCCCAACCACCCGCACAGGAGGAGGAGCAGAGGTGTGGTAGTGGGGACCAATTAACCACAATCCGATAGAGCGAAGTTGTTTTTTTTTTTTTTAATTTGCCAGCGCCAACCGTGGGAGAGCGCTAGGACAGGGGGGCGCACGCATTCGTGTGTGAACAGAGTTATGAACACACGAGCTTTTCGTGTGTGTGTCGTCGTCAAACGCGCAGTCGCACACTGTAGTTTGTAAGTTCTTACTACCTTAATTTCTTTTTCACTTTTCTTTCTGCTTTTTTTTATTGCTTTCACAGGCAGCAGTAGGGGTGATTCATTCGCATTTATGTAGTAGTTTCATCTAAGACTGTGCCCGCGGGGAGGGTGGGGGGCAACCACCGTGTTCCCCTTCGGCCTGGCACTACGCAATAGGGCTGTTTTTTCTATTTCTTTTTTCGAAAGTCGCAAAACATGGATGCAGCTCGTAGGGCCAACGCAGAGATTTAAAAAAAAGACGTGTTAAAAAAAAATGATAAACCCGTGTGGCCACTATATCCCCGACTATCCCACTCCACTCACCCGCGGCATAAGAGAAACAATGCGGTTAGACTGAGATGGGTATAAAAAGCAGCGCGTTGAAAGAAATGGGGCAAAACGGGGAGCGCGAGAGTGAGTCGATAGACATGTTGCGCCATTTGACGCTCGTCTCCAGCACAACCCTGTGACGGGTCCGACTGTGGGTCTCCTCTAGGGGGTGGTTCGTGAAGGGACTTGAAAGTTGTCCGCTTTGCGGTCGCACTTCACGCAGTGCCCCGGGGCCGTGTGTGGCCGGCCGGTTGGAATGGAGGGACCTGTGCAGAGAGAGGAGGAGGGGAGAACAGCTGTTGCTTCACGCTTCATGAGCTCGACCGGCCGCGGGGCAGGCAGGGCCCATGGCAGAGAGGGACGTCGGTGACATGAATGAGTCAAGTACGTACACAGCGCAGAACAGCGGAGGCTGCTGCTCGGCGGCCGCGGGCATACCAGAAGCACTCCCTCCTTTTAGGCGGAAGCAGCAGCTGAAAATTAATGCCCCCCCCCCTTGAGTGCGAAGAAAGGGGGCATATACGAGTATTGTGCCCAAGAGCACCCCTGGTGAAGAAGAATGTGTGCCCTCAGCCCTACAACGCCCTGGTGCCCCATAGCAGCGCCCCATAGCGGTGCCCCATAGCGGTGCCCGGCCCAGTGGCTGCACTCTAAGTGATTGAGACGGGCGACCTCCCCCTCTGCTCCGGCTGCGGGCCGCGCTCCCACCTGCGTGTCCGCGGGGTGCCCATGCCTCCCCCCCCCCCCTTTCCCTCTCACTCCCTTCGCTCTCTGCTAGTGCGAGGTGGGCGACCCAGCAGAGCGACCCGCAGCACCGCCGCCGACCAACACACTCTAAAAAGGATTCTAACATTCTGTTAAAAGAGCGCCTGTAAGGCCTTACATTCTTGGCGGCCTCAAGGCCCCGGGTGAGTAGGCAACGCGCCCGCTCGCATGCGTGGCGGGACAGTGTCTCCCGGGAGACCTCTATGGTCTCAAAGTGAAGTGAAGTGTGGGCTGCCGGTGGCGGGTGGCTGAGGTAGTCCGAGCAGAGGATACACTGGTCTACGTAGTTCGCACGCGGCTGCCTTTCACCTCGACAGAGCGGCCCGTAAAGCTCGGGCCGTGTCGGGGGTGGTGTGGCGCGAGGTAGAACCCCCACCACCCCCATCCGAGCGCCTGCTCCTACACCCTCTCCACGCCACTCACCCACCACGGCGGCCTGCTCCAACCTGGCCCGGTAATCGACCTGCCATGGATGGACACTGATTTCGGCTTTCGGCCTGTCAGATTCGCTGGACCGCGGCGGCGGGGGCCGGAGTGAACAGCATGGAAGCCCGTCTTGCTGCTGTCTTTTACTGCGCCGCTGGAGCCGTTGCGGCTGTTGTGTCTGCTGCTGACTGGGCAAGGCCGGTGGGCGCGGGGTGTATCTCCTTTGGGTCTCCTTGAGCAGGTCCGTGGGAAGCGTCCAGGACGGGCGGCCAGGACGGGCGTCCCTTACTGCCGAGTCATTCATTCGGACCGCCCCGCGGAATGCGAGTACCGAGAGGCGACGCTGGGCGACGCTTCCGGTCCAGGGACGCCGCCGCGCCCCGC
>NW_026268545.1:13115-15680 GCF_000697945.3 Frankliniella occidentalis | reverse complement strand
GGCGGGGCGGGGCGGGGCGGGGCGTGGTGGTGTCCCGTACCTGCGCCGTGCATCTTCGGGAGGATGCTCTGCTCCGAGAGCTCCGAGCGCAACGCTGCTGCTCTTCCGCAGACTCCTCCTCATCACACCACGATCCCGGAGCCGACGAGGCCCTCCTTTGTCTTGGGCGGCGGATCACCCGCGGGGAGGCAGGCGGCCGTCAACAAGTGGCCTCGGGGTTCACCCGCGACAGCAACTGGTGTGTCGATCAACAGGAAAGAGGGGGGTTACAGCCGCGTGTAGAGCCGTGACAGGGCTGAAAAACAGACAGAGCTCTCGACGTTTTGGGTCGCTTTCGTCCGTGCTTGGCTGGAGAACCTTTGTTGTGCGAATACGTGTACCCCCCCCCCTTTCCCCCGTCACTCGAGCCGCGTCGCGTCGCGAAGGAAAGAGGAGGGAGCTGGAGAATAAGGAATGGATAATGGAACAACATCTTTCCGCGTCGTCCCTGTGAGCGGGGGCTAACGAGATACATGCACGGGAACGGGAAAGACCGCCCGGCCGGGGCGACCCTGCTCCGCGCTTATGCTCCCTGCGCCCGTCACCGAGGGCACAGAGAACTGTGCCAGCGTATCTGGCGTTTCCGAAGCTCATTGCTCCTTTCACGACCCTCCTGCAGGAGCACTTCTTTACTAGAGGGTGCGAATGGAAATCGCTTAGAAGCCATTGAGGCACAGTCGTAGGGTGCATTATCGGCCCCGATTAGACAAATCAGGACACAATAATTCCGTTGTGAGCCTGAATGGCCGCCTGGACAGCAAAGCGGACACCTACCATCTGCCCACCCCTGCCCTGCCTGTCACTTTCTCCCTTACAAGTGACCACCATATTCCCTTCCCTTCCCCGTTCCGCACCCCTCTGCCAGAGGTCCTCGATGAGACACAAGAAACGTGAGAGCGGTGAGCGCCTCTCCGTTCCCGTCTCCGTCCCCGTATCTCACCCCCCCCCCCTCCTTTTCCCTTCCCCAAACGGAAAGTGAATCGCCTGTCGCGGCTGACAGTGCGACCCGAACCACCCCTTTGCATGTGCCTTTGTCACTCGCGAGGGCGATCAGAATTGAGGATAATTGTCTGTCTCGGCCGAGGACACCACCACCGCGCGCTGGATGCGAGTTTACAGCTTCAATCAAGCCGGCTTGATGGTAGTTTACAAGTTTAATCAACCCCGGGTAAGTAAACAACTTGGTTTTCCTGCTGCTGGTGGTTTCGGAAGGTTTTCGGTGCCGCCTCTCGGTCGGTTATGGTCGGCTATTCGAAACCATCGAAACTCGAGCGCAGGATCCGTGCATTTCCTTTATCTGTCCTCTCGTCGCTGGCTTGGAATCGAGGTGGTCCCCGGCGCAGCGGCGGCGCACCTGGTGGTCGACATGTAGTGCAGCATGCTCGATCACCAGCGCCGCGTGCGTCTTCAAGAGGACGGAACTAACTGACTCGATCAGACCGACTATGGGGGACCGCGAGCTGGAAGTAATCGACCGGCTTGTGATTCGCACTAATTAATTGGCTTTGATTATCATTGACTGTTCGCGGAGGTCAGGGTTATCGAGCTGGCACCGAGAGGCCCTGTGTGGTCTGCGCCCACTAGGGGGTGGGAGAGGGGGGGGGGTGCGCTCGGGGTCAACCTCGGCCCTGTTGCGCGCCAGAAGGGTCACCTCACCGGAGTGCATGCAACAAGCACGACACGGGGCAGTGTGTCGGCGTCGGCTCTGCCGCCATACACACAAAACAGATCATGGCGGTGTGCTTTTCCGGGCCGATAGAGGAGAGGGCAGTTGAGGGTGGTGTTGGTGTGGCGCACCGCACCTGCTTCCTGCGCCTCGCCTCGCCTCAGTGGACAGCATCTTCGAGCACAAGGTGCGCGCGCAACCTGTCGTGGCGCGCACACGGCCGTAGGGGGGCGTAATACTCAGGGCCGGACTGGCCAGGGCCGCCAGGCCGCGCTAGCGGCCGGGGCCCCGCGTCAGCGGGGGCCCCTGCTCCGGGGCCCGTGGAGCGGGGCCCTACCCGGGGCCCTGCCCAGGGCCCCCTCTGGGTCATTGGCACACTACCGATGTCTTGGCCTTGCAGCACTACGACAGTACATGGAATAGAACGCGGCAGAACCCAAGAAAGATGGAGTATGATTCGACTCAGAACCACTCGTTTTGTCATAAGATATCGAAAAAATTTCTCGCTCGCTTCGCTCGCTATTAACCATAGCAGTAAAAAAAGACTAAAAGACGCTCATAGGTTGGTCCGAGGTGGGTCCTGTAGGAGCTCACAAGTGGGCGGAGGCAGGACCCACCTGACGAAACTAGAAGTGAAATGGAAAGGTAAATGGGTCTCCTAACATAGCATGATAATTTGTCTAAAAACCGCTCTTTAGGTCATAAAATGTCAGAAAAATTCTCGCTCGCTTCGCTGGCGGAAATCCGGAAAATTTATGTTTGGCATTTGACACCGTGAAGTTTATGACAGCAAATCCTGCGTATTGACCAGCAAATTACGAGCAGGAATTTTGTTATTTTGAAGTCGATTGCAGTGTGGG
>NW_026268545.1:8838-9854 GCF_000697945.3 Frankliniella occidentalis | reverse complement strand
CCTCCGCTCCCGACACTTACGTACACTCGCTCTCCGCCAAAAAAAGAAAGTTTGATTTGCTCGGAATGACGACCGGCGTTTGGTTGGTCCTGTTTGCTCTAGTAAGTACGACGCGTTACACATTACTCCAACCATCCATCCCCCCCGGGGTTCATTTTACGACCCCGCGTCGCGATCGCCATAAATGCAGAGGTGATGCCGCCCTGGACACAGCGGCGCGGCCGCGAGGGAGGGGCCGCGAGCCGCAGAGTGTACGGTACGGCCTCCCCGCGAGGTAGGCTACTAAAATATTTTAGGGTCAGCTGCGGCGACACGCCGAGGGCTGCGGAGTGGAGGGAAATCATCTGGGTTGGATGTACTTACACGATGGCTATCTCTCGTTCTACGGCCCGCGCTGTCGCCGTCCGTACGTCCATTCAAGAGCTAATCCAGAGTCGGAGAACCTCATCGGAGGGCTCAACTTTGAGATCAGGGTTGTGTCTCTTTCTATCGCGCCACTGCCTTTCTGTATGGGGTGTAGAGAGGCAGCCCCAGCCTGGATAGGCAACTTCCCCTCCCTACGCCAGCCCCTTGGTCGGCCGCCCCTCACAACGCCCCTATGCCTGGACGTGAGTAGGCTGCGCTCATTACATTTCATTTACATTTCGGAAGGTGGTGCGTGCGAAGGGTTGGTCAGGGTCAGGAATCAGCCAATCGGAGGTCTCTAAATAAGGGCTTATTCGCAGACAAGCTACCGTCCAATACTAGCGGCCCTAGACCGATCCGACACCGATTCACGATCAGTTCATTGTTGTTATTGTTTCAGTGCATTGTTAAGACATGTTGTGTTGAACGGCGTATTGGCAATCTCCATATCTTCCCCTACACAGTTCTATCGACTCTTTTGTTTTATTTGAACGAAAATTCTCTATTGTATTTTGTAAAACAAATTACTTATATGTGTGACGATAGCCTCTGTCAAAGTAGTACTAGTACACTTAGTAGTACTAAATAGTGTGTTGTGCAACAATTATAAA
>NW_026268545.1:0-5708 GCF_000697945.3 Frankliniella occidentalis | reverse complement strand
AGCGCGCGTCGGCTCGCCTGCAGCCTAGCCTCAGACGGGGTGGTTTCTGGCCGGGCCGGCTCCCAGGCGATACCAAAGCGCTGTGATTGGCTGCCGCTCGGCTGCTCTGCGCACCTCTGACACGAGGGCCGCTAGCGGGAGCGGGAGGGGCCGCCGGCCGGCCCCGGCTCACCTCCCCGCAGAGCCCCTCTCCGGCAGGGAGCAGGGCCCGGTCCGAGACGAGGAGCGGGGCCCACTGAGAGGCCCCTGTGGGGACGCGCTTTACCTTGCATTCCACACACTTGCACTTGGCCACCACCACCACCACCGGCACCAGCAAAGCTCGTTTAGAGTACAGGCAGTGCTGCGAGTACACGAAAGTTTGTCCCGATGGAACATTCAGCTGGGTTGTACCCAGAGACTGACCACCTCACACTGTTGCGTCCCTGCCATGTCCAGGAACGTCGGCCGTCGCAGCGCCCCTCGCCGCACCTGTTGCACGCGACGTCACGGCTCACCGACGCTGCGGTGCGGGGGCGGCGCGGGGGCGGGCAGGGTGCGACGGCCTGGCCGCGAGGCCCGACGCGACGCCGCCCGACGCACCCGATCCCATCAGCTGTGGACGCAGCGCTCACGTCAGGGCGGACGAGCCGCGGACTGGATGGGCTGGCTGGACTGCGAGCCGAGGGAGTGGGATGGAGGGGGGGGGGGGCGAATGGCCAGAAGACTGCCAGGCCATGCTCGGGCTGCCGAGGCGCTGCTGATGACTCAGCCAGCCGGGTCCCCCATGGTCCCCCACTGGCCGCCGCCGCAGGTCCCCCGAGAAGGGGTCCCCCACCTGCGGGTCCCCGCGCGCCCGGCCTGCGCGCCCCTGCGGGCCCCGCGCCCGCGCCGCCGCGCCAGCCGCGCCAGCCGCGCAGTTCATTGACTGGCTGGCGTCGGGTCGGCCAGGCGTCCCCCGAGTGGTTAGCGCGGGTGGGTGGGCAGGTGGGCGCGGGGCTTCTAGGCGGACGGCGCACACCTGGGGCGGCGTGGCGCACTTGGCGGTGACCCAGCTCGTCGTCATCTAGGCCATGGCCAAAAGAAACGATACACGACTATTACAATCTAGTCGGGAAAACTAACAGGTCAGGTGGGTGCTGACGCGTCGGGCTTTTAGTATGACGTGACGCCTCACGGCCCCGGGAGGATAGGCAACCCACTCACACGCACGCATGCGGCACAGTATTCCCTAGGAAAGTGGGCGGCGACGGTCTTCAACCCTCTTCAACCAGCTCTGGCGGGGACACCGAGCACATGCCCTTGTTGGCGTCTTCCCTGCCCCGGAGAGAGTGGCGCGCTTTGAGGCGGAGTGCAGAGAAGAAGGAATGCCGGGGATGCAGCAGCGCGCCAAAGATCTGCAGCGCGGGACGGGACGGGCGCGCCCGGGTGATGACCGGGAAGACAAAGGGGATCCGAGAGGGAAGCGGGAAACGAGAAGCGGGCGGGAGCTGCGCGCCGCCACCACCGCGCGCCGCCACGCCCTGCCTGCGGCCCTGCCCGTGGCCGTGCAGCAGCCAGCCTGGTCCAGCAGGGCGCCGGTCAGCATGCACATCAGGTTTGGGAGCGGTCACCGGGAGGCCCACCACGACCTAAGGTGTAAGGTGTACACCTTACCACGACCACGACGGCGCCCTCCGCCAGACCAACGGAGCGTGTGCCGCGGGGGGGCCTCCTGGCTCAGCAGTATGCGCGGGCCCATGTCATGCCCATGTGCTCGGGCTCTTTTTTCTAGACGCCTCTCGCACCCATAGCGCCGCGCCCGCGCTTTCTGTGTGAGATCTTAGACGCTTTGCCGCGCTCCGCCGCCGCGCCCCAACCCGGCGCGTCGCTCCGCCCTCCCTACCGCAACCTCCCGTGGTGAGCAGGGCAGGGCCTCGTCGGCCGTCCCGAGCCCTGAGCCCCTGGCTGCCCATGTCGCATGTGCGTGTTTGATGTGTGCGCCGGAGAGGACGGCGGCGGCGGGCCGATCCCGGGAGAGGAGGAATCCAAGGTCGGTGCCCTCCCTCACTCGCTCCCTCCTTGACCCTCTCTCTCCCCATCCCTCCTGCTCTCCGCTGCCTCCTTCTCTCTCTCTCTCTCTCTCTCTCTCTCCCCCTCGTCCTCCGGGTGCCGCCGCTCTGCTTTTGTGCGCACATACGCCGTTGTTTGCCACGCAGGGGAGGCCGGGGTCGGAACCGCCGATAAGAATTTATATCAAAGCAGTCTCCCCTGTGAGTCGTCGTCGTCGTCGTCCTCCTCCTCCTCATCCTGCATGCTGGTAACTTGGGCGTTCTGCTCCGGGCTCGTCCAGCAGCATCCCGGCCACCGCCAGGCCACCGCCAAGGGGACGTGCTCGCTCCAGGGCCGAGGTGTTGGTACCTCTTCGCCGGCCACGCCACGCCACGCGCCGCCCGCACGGCAGGTCCTCTATACTGCAGGCTCGTGTCGACGGCGACGTGTTATGCAGGCGTGATGCAAGCCGACTGGGGGCACTTTGTGTGTTGGGGGGCGGAGAGGGGGAGGGGCGTCCAGCCGGGAGCCGGGGGGCCGGTTGTTGGAGCGTCGTTTCGGCCTGCAATGCCCGTAGCTGGCATGTCGGAGTGCTCCCCGGCGAGTCCGGGTAATATCGTCAACGTCCCAGCGTGCCGACGTACCGACGTACGTACAATGTACCAGGTGGCTGATTCTCGCCGCGCCCTTTCGTTAGTGACATACTGTACCGCATGCACGCGTGCAGGCGTGTTGCCTACTTGCACGGGGCCACAGTCTACCTGCGAAAGTGCGCTGTGTGAGTCAGCCAGCTGGTACAAAGACTTTTCGAGCATGTGTCACGACCAAGCCCATTCGACGGGCATAATTTGTACCAGTACCCAACACTACACCGCGCTCGGTACTATTAGACTATATGGGACAATTTCCGCCGCTCGCCTCTTTCATTCTTCGGGGGCGGCACCCCAGGAGGACGCTGGTTCCTGTCTGCCCCTCTAATCTGAGCCAGCTCGCGCCCGAGCCCTGCTGCCGCTGCACCGGGACGGCGGCGGCACGCGTTGCGACGTGCTGTACGCACACAGGACGTGGACAGTAGTACTTACGTCGTGCGGGTCGCCGCAGCCGCCGGAAATCAATCTAGTGCCTCGCGATCGAGGAGATGCGATAAGCAGGAGGGAAGGAAGCTCCCCGGCGGGCGGAGGGGACGGGGCAGGACATCAGCAGGTCCTTTTCCTTCCAAGCTTCCCGCCGTGGGCTTCACACTCCACTGCCGGGGCCGAGGTGAGGGGTGAGGGTGGGGGCACGCCACCACCACCCCCGTCAAGAAAGGCGCAGGACGTTCCGGTCGAGAGGTCCCCGGCGAGGGGCATGGGCAGCCAGCAGCAGCAGCAGGGCCGGGCTGGCCGCCTGGGGCTGGCGGGCTGGCCCCGCGGCCACGCGCCGGATGTGCGGCGGGTGGCGGGCCCGGCGCGCGACGCGTGGCGAGGCCATGATCGCCACGATGACGGCCGGCTCGGCGAGAGGTTATTAGGGCCGAGCAGAGGAAGGTATGTCCTCCCAGTCCAATTACTTCGGCGACGACCGGCGCGTGGTCCTGGCAGATGACGCCCTGACCTAACGCGGCCGCCGGTGTGCGGACGAAGTCGTGTGACTGGTATGGGGTCACGACGTCACCCCTCCCGCTGCCGCTGTTGCTGCTGCTTGTTGCCGTGGGGGGCAACCACGTCGTATTCGCGGGGCCGGGGTTCTTGTTTAGTGCGGAATTTGAGGCCCATCGGTCGGCGAAAAAAGGCGCCGAGCTGAGTCCGCAGGGCGTGTCGTCACCGTCACGCCGAGTCAGCGGACCCGTGCCGAGCAACCGAGCCGCGCGGGGCCGTCCGCCCCGTCCCACGGTATGTCGGGGGGGGGTGACGGGGACGAGTAGTGAAGGGTTGTAAAGGAGGTACATACTGTAACTGGAGCGGTGGCATATAACCGGCCGATGCCCCCGCCCAACCGCTCCCCACCCACTTCAATTTGGAGACGCGCTGCCGACGTCGTTGCCCGTCGATTCGCGTCGCCGTCGTCGCCGTCGTCGTCGTCGCGGGGGTGTGACGACGCCATGTGGGGTTGTTGATGTCGCCGTGGACAGACGCGCGCGACACGCAGAATGGCGACGCACAAAGGAGACACGCAGCGCGTCAAGGAGGAGACGGACGGGGCAGGGGGTGGGGCCGGAAGTACCTCCGTGTGTACTGCTGCGCGCACCCGCGGGCCGGGCTCCGTGAACCGTGAGCGGCGTGAGCGCAAGCGCCCCCCCTGCGCGACCGCACCTGCCAGGCCTCCTCGGCCAGGCCTCGGCCCAGCCGGCAACACTGACGACGGTCATGTGGGCAAGGGGGGACTTCTCCACCTCCACACCGTAAAGCGGGGGTTGGGGTGGGATACAGTACACCGTGCCCGTGGAGGCTGCAGAGAGGGAGGAGCCCGGGCCAGACTGGCCCCGCAGCCCGCAGCTGCCCGGGTCCAGGTAGCCGCCCAGTACCTGGCCTGGGTATGTACCCGGCCCCGGGGCCTTCCCGCGCGTTCACGTGATGCGCACGCCTCGCCCTCCACGGTGCGCTGCTCCGACGCCTCGGGGGTGGTGTGTGTGGTGGTGTGGGTACCGGAGCGCCGCCGCCGACAACTGTGCGAATGCGAGAGGCCCATGCATATTCAGGGCTCGGGAGGTTCTCACAGTGAAGGGCCGGCCGAGGGGGAGGGGTCGGCGCTATTAAAGAGGCGTGCGCTCCTCTGCCGTGCGCGTGTGCGTGCGCGGGTACGTGTGGGCGAGTGGTACCAGCTGCTGTCCCAGCCTACCCGAGCGCCGCGTAGGGAGGGAGCTGTCGGTGGGGTGGGAGGAGGGGGGGTGAGAACGAAGACCCCGGGGACCGCGAGTGTAGGGTGGCACGGTGCAGCCAGGGGTCTCTCTGGCGCTTCCAACAGTCATCCGCTTCAAATTCCCACACACATAACAGAGGCCTCGCCCTTCCCTTCGCCTCCCTCCCTCCCTCCCTTCGGCCGCCCCGTCCGGCCTCGCCGTCTCGTCCGCGCATATACGTCTTGGCCGCCTCCCCTCCCCTTCTCCGGCGGCTCCACCCTTCCACGACCCATCCCTTCTGTCGTCGCACCTTGAGACGGTACGGAACCGCAGCTGGCTCGGCAGCAGCGCCGCGCCCGCCCGCCTGCCTCGCACAGCACTTGTCCGCACGGCACAACCGTTATTACCATTTTTATCGCGTCTTTATTTCCCCCTGGCGATCTGCGGCTGCGCTGTCGCGGCCCGCGGTAAGCCCCCTCCCCCTTCTCCCGCCGGCCGTGCGTGCTCACGGTGGTCATCGTGCGCACGGCTCTCATGGGCGCAGCTGGTGCAGCCGGCTCCCAGCCCACGGGCATTCAGGACTTGGATCGGGCTAAGCCGGCCTTCGCGACACCATTCCGCCGAACGCTCGTCTACGTTCCCATTCGTTTTATCTAAGTGTGGCAAGACGCTCCTTGTCGGCCGCGCGGGGAAAAAACGATAGGGTTTCCGATCGGCCCAGCGGCAGCCAGCGTTCCCGTCGTGGCGCGGCGTGGCGCAGGCGCGCAGCGATGGCGCGCGGCGACCTGGCTGCCACGCATTGCCGCGCTCTTCCCGCCCTTGCCGTCGCGTCGTCGGGGTCCCGCCCGCCCCTCTCCTCCCCGCCTCCAAGTGCCACCGC
>NW_026268544.1:11680-12327 GCF_000697945.3 Frankliniella occidentalis | reverse complement strand
CTCTCTCTCTCTCTCTCTCTCCTCCATTCTTCATTTCCTCTTTCCTCTTGGGACCCCTTACTAAAATCAACACGAGTGCCTTTTCTTCGCCCCCCCCCCCTCTTCCCTGCACAATGGTGCGAGCGTACTTTATCAACTTCGACAATGGAAAAGCTCACAATTTTCTCTCCGATAAAACGCCGCGCCCCCACCCGCTGGAGCTCGGCCGAGCTGCCCCACAGAGACGCGGAATCCTTTTCGTTAGTTCAAATATTTAAATAAAAAAGAGGCAGAAAGTGACACCAAAGAGAAGAAAAGGCATAGCTCCCATTCTTCTTGGGAGGGTAAATACTGGAAGAGAGGGTAGGAGGAGCGGCCGCCCTATAGCCCCGACCCTTCCGTTGGCTTATTGCAGTCAGGAGAGTGTACGGTACGGTCCATGACGATGGTCTACTCTACTAGTACCAGGATAAAGGTGTTCAAAAACCAAACTGCCCCGTACAGGCCCGACAGCATGTCTTAACTTTTTCACTTGCCCCTCATGATCTCCGTACGTAGGAAAGGAGCCCCCCGCACCCACTTAATTCGGAACTTTTGATGCAAAATTTCGGTAGTTATCGATACGGAATGCGCCACGTTTGCTTCCTCTCAACCTCGCTCCAACCCAA
>NW_026268544.1:6347-7280 GCF_000697945.3 Frankliniella occidentalis | reverse complement strand
GCTCACGCTAATGGAAGAGCAGCGGGGGGAGTGCCGAGCCCCGCGGATTAGCGTGTCCAGTCGGGGGGAGGGGAGGTAGGGACATCACGAACCCCAGGCGGGAGCAGCAGCGATGCCGCGAGAAAACGAAAGACAAGAACAGGGCAGAGGCGGAGGGGTTCTACACTCTCCAAGTGGGTGTACAACGAGTTGCGTGGGTATTCGTGAGTATTCGGGAGTTAGCGAGTATCCGCGAATTTATGCGAGTAATGGCGAGTCATTGTCGATTTTTTCGCGGGGGGACGTCGGAAAAAGCGCCGCGTCTACTTGCTGCGGGCATTACGAGGTGGATTAACAGTGGGGGCCAGTGAGTAAGAAGGGAGGACCGCGAGGGGCTGCTCACTGAAATAGTATGTACTTTTATCTTACGTACCATTTCTTATGTGCGAATTCTTACATATTACGTAAGAAATTATGCATAACATACGCATGTGCAGAGCCCTTCGTAAGCTGTGCAACATAATATACATAATGTTCTGTGCGTGCAGACGAACAGCCCCGCGCCACCAGCAATGCACGAGGCTGACAGGTGGGTGTAAATTGTTTACCTTTGGAAACTTTACACTTTGACTCCTTCATTAAGTAACTTTCTATGAGGTCTGGTCTCGAAGAACCGCCAACAAATCAGGTATCGCAGCGCGGTCTAAAACGAAACGTAGGTGTAAGTTGACAATAAAGTTTGCACAGAAACAGTCGAATACGATTAGAGTTGGCCGTTCGTCGCAAGGCAATAAGATGCCCTTCTCTGCCAATGAACTCCAAATCTCCCCGGATCCTTCCGCCCAAGGGGGGGGGGGGAGGAATCCATTATCAGTGTGGTGGGACAGGTCGCTCCGCCGCCTCGACCCACCAAGGCAGGGGCATTACTTCAGCGGGGGGCCGGAGGGACACACA
>NW_026268544.1:5866-6182 GCF_000697945.3 Frankliniella occidentalis | reverse complement strand
AGTCATTGTCGATTTTTTCGCGAGTCTTCGCGAATTTTTCGCGAGTTGTCGCGAGTATTTTACGAGTATTTTCCCTCGTGTACAACGAGTTGGCGGGTGGGTGACCCCTCAGCAGAGGCAGGGAATAATGACTGTGACAACATATGTTTAATACAAGTTACACATTAGAGAGCAGCAAGAGAAGAGCTTGGAGCAGCGAGGTTGAAAATCGTGAGCGTGAGAGAGAAAGAGATAGAGAAAGGGAGTGAGGAGCGAGGAAAGGCAAAACCCACCTATGTCACGCCAGCGCTGCGTCAAATGCGCAAAGCTTCGTCAA
>NW_026268544.1:5434-5683 GCF_000697945.3 Frankliniella occidentalis | reverse complement strand
GAACGCCCCGTACTCGGAATCGGCCTCATTAGGCATGGGAGTGGTGCTCCTTTCGACTGAAGACGATGGCACAGCCTCCGTGTACTTTGAGGCCGCGGCCGAAGCAGAGGCCTGGCAACGGCGTGCCCTGGCTGGGCAACGCCGGGCAACGTGCCCCGCCCGTCCGCATGCAGCGCACGGCACATTCACATATGGAAAGGCGGCGCGTAGAGACGGATCACTGTAAAAAATATTCTGAAATTTCAGAGC
>NW_026268544.1:0-535 GCF_000697945.3 Frankliniella occidentalis | reverse complement strand
GGCGTGCGCTCTCTGTGAATCTCGCGGGGGCATGTCCTCTATTCACGGGCGCGCCCAAGTCGCCGCGCCTTCATACTCCAGGCAGGCGAGGAGAGTTGCCGCAACTTCTTCGCAGACACCGCTAGCTTAACGCCAAATGCCCAATCACGTCTGACAAGAGCAAAATGACTTGCGCTGAAATATAGAACCGAGAGGGAGGATGCGGTAGGCCCACACTGTTAAAACCTTACGAAGCCAAACGCCAAAGCCTTCGCAATTGCGAAGCAATGTTTTGCAGTTACAAACTAAATGCTTCGTGACCGCGAGGGATTTAGCATTTTGCTTCGTAAGGTTTTAACAGTGCACCACACCGATATAGAGTTTGAAAGCAAAACAGCAGGCTGAAAATGTTTATCTGAACTTTTTCCTCTTTTACTGACTTTACGAGATACAAAGCACAGCAGCCAGGGTTTGCCACCATACTTTCAACAAATTTCGAACATTTGGGAAAATTCCAAACATTTGGGAAAATCCGAAACATTTTAAAACTTGTATA
>NW_026268543.1:18362-21837 GCF_000697945.3 Frankliniella occidentalis | reverse complement strand
CAGGCGCGGTTTTATGGGGGGGGGGCGAAGGGGCGATCGCCCCCCCCGTCGGCCCAAATCGCCCCCTGGGGTGGGTAGGCAATTTGTCCTACAAAACCCCTGAAAGTAGGCAACCCACAGCAAATCGCCCCCTCCGTCAGTCGGACTTAAAACCGCGCCTGTCACCCATGCATCGGCTCAATAATGCATTTGCTTTACAGTCTCCCTGCCGCTGTAACGAGAAATATGAGTGTCGAGCTGGTACTGGATGCACTCAAAAAACAAAATGAGCGAGCGTCGCCAGGTTCCCCAGCCACCTTTGCGGAAATGGTCACTATACTGCGAGACCCCAACCACGCGGGCATCGACCTGACCTTGGACAGAGAGGAGGACTTTTTCCGCGGGGTTGTGGGGCAAGAGCCGCACAGGAGTGCCATATTTTGTTCTGACAGAATGCTCAAATTTCATAAGAAGTGCAACAGGGACCAGCATTTCGTCACAAATGTTGACTCGACATTCTTTTCCACCCCAAGCGAGCCGGAGGGCCTCGCACAGGTCCACCGCATCGGGGGGTTGTATTTGGGAGAGGTAGGTATTTTCACCGTCTTGTTGTCTGGTTGTAGCGGACCGGATGCAGGCGTACGGTCAAGTTGCATACTACGCGTGTTGCGTTCACCATTTTATTTTGTTTCATCCTTATGACTGAATCTGGTTTAAGTAGTTTTTGTCACAATATTGACTGTCTTAATCATTTTTCAGTTCTACATGATTGTCACGGCGTTAATGGAGTCCAAGTCAGGGGAGGCGTACACCGCATTGTACGAAGAGTTGCGCTCCCTTGGCTTGGAGCTCAGAAAAGTCGCACTCGACATGGAAGACTCACAACGCCAGGCCATAGCTCATGTGTATCGGGAAGAGCGAGCAGCCCTGTTGCTTTTTCTCTTGATCTGTTACTTCCATGTTTGCAAGGTACTGTGAACCAGATGCGTGTCTTTACTCGCCCTTTCTGAGACAGACCTCCTCGCGCCTCCTCGCTACAGCTCATGATAACTCGTTTCTTTCAGGCGCTAATAACGTACGCCCAGTCAAAATGTGGCTTAAAAGTTTTAATGGAAACAGATCAGGACATAATGGTGATGGTAAAGTCGGTGATGGCCGTTCCCCGCCTCCCGGCAGGGGACATGGACCGTGCTGTGAAGGACACAATCCAACCAGAGCTTGAAGCCGCGGGGAAATACAACGCGGACACCAAGAAGTTCCTCGACCACTTCAGGGGACATTACGTGGCGCGGCTCGGCCCTGAATTGTCGGTGTTTGGCAGGGACAACTTCACCACCAGTCCCCTGGAGGGAACACACAGGGCCTTCAACCAAGAAATGAAAAACAAACACCCTTCATTCAGCCATTTCCTGCGTAAGATTTTTTCCATTTTTCTGTCATATAAAGCGTGCAGCAAAAGTAAGGATTGTATAGTGTCAAAAGTAGCAAAATATATAAGTGAATGCCTTTAATTTCGGTTCGTCGAAACTGCTACACTTTAATGTGCCCGGCACCTTCCAAACCAGGCGCTCAGGATAGGCCACCATTTCCACATATGTACTAAGCTGGCTGGCCTACCCGACGCGCCTGCAGGCGCTATCGCCTCTAAAACTTTCCGTGCAAAGTTTTGTTATTGAACGAAATCACATAAATTCAAAATAATTTTGAGACCACAACCATATTGCTAATTAAATTTATCTTTTGAGACATGCTGTACTGTACCGTGTAAAACGTCGTGGTTCAACGAAATAAAATGTTACGAATTCTTCGTAAGAAATAAAT
The DNA here is from genome assembly GCF_000697945.3 of Frankliniella occidentalis. Lineage (NCBI taxonomy): Eukaryota > Metazoa > Arthropoda > Insecta > Thysanoptera > Thripidae > Frankliniella > Frankliniella occidentalis. The sequence goes on along the minus strand of NW_026268543.1, from coordinate 20,037 downwards.
AACGAAAAATTTTCTACAAATTTCACAATCTTTAATTAGATGATCTTTAGATTTTGCAAAGAATTCGTAGAATAACGATGCTTCGTATTTTGTTGAAAACAAAGTTTACGTGATAGAAAATTAACCAAGAAAATTTTGTAAAATCACGATAACTTTAGTAACAGTTTAGTGCTAGATAACAAGTCTTATATCTTTCTCCAGTACATTACGAGTGTAACTGATTTTACAGTAACGATACGCAATGAGGAGAAGGCCATGTTCGACCGGACGGAACAGGATATAATCCCCCGAAAAAGGGCCACCCTCATGAGGACTCTTACAAGAAAAGCCCGCACGAAGCATGAAGAGGAGATGGCATACCGTGGTGGTAGGCAGTCTATCAGAGCGTTCTTGGACCAGTACATCAGGCCACGCTCCTTCGTGCGCAGTGTTATGCTCCTGCTCGAGTAAGTGTCATGATGGAGTTCAATTTGTTTTCCCCATGTAAATCATACGGGGTGACCCACAGACCCCAGAGCACACTGCAATGCACCGCATATGAGGCGTGTGGACGCGGGTTGCATATTCACCGTGGTGCGAGACGGTAGGCAAAGTCCGCCCGCACGGTTGCATGCGCAACTGTCTAACTACGAAATATTCTGGGGTCTGTTGGTCACCCTCTACTTGTATGACCTACATTGATTTATTTTTTACAGCGAATACCCCGAGTATGACGAGCCCGCACAACAGTATGAAGAGCATGTGCCTGGGGCACCACTGTCCCCCTTGCCTCCTCTGCCAGGAGAAGAAGAGGAACAAGTCGACGACCCTGGCTCCCCAGTCATGCAAGAAGGTGCAGCAGAGGATCGGCAACTGTTACCTTTGTCACCCTTGCCTCCTCTGCCAGGAGAGGGAGAGGAACAAGTCGACGGCACTGGCTCCCCAGTCTTGCAAGACGGTGCAGCAGAGGATGGGCAACTGTCACCTTTGTCACCCTTGCCTCCTCTCCCACAGGATTTGGTACGTTACGGAAGACTGACTGAGACTCAAAAAGACTTTGGCTCATAAACCTCTAATGTAAGAAAATTAATTTAATCCATTCCGTTGCTCTAATTCCAGGTGGTTACTTCTCCTCGCCGGTCGCAATCGTTACCGAGCCCCCCCGAAGTGGAGTTCACTACTCCAGAGGAACGGGTACTTGCTAACGACAGTACTCACATTTATGACGTAGATACAGATGTGGATGAATGGGTAAGAAAATTGTTTCTAATGAAAGCTAAAATTTACTTCGGTTAAGTCTCTGTTCTTTTCTGCAACATCAATCTTACCTCCCCTTTGTTGGTTATCAGGATTATCGTGAAATTAACGAACAGTTTCTCAGAATGAGGCCCTGGGAAGAACAGGAAGACGACAACGAAGCAGAGGCACAGGAACCAGTGGGAGTAGAGGTTGTAGAAGCTGTCGCGTTCGAAAAGAGACAAGAGACTAGCTGTGACGATATGGTAAGAAAACCGTCTAAAAGTAGCGCATTTTAAAAAACAACAACATTAACTCTGTCCTTTTCTGCAAACATCAATCTTACGCCGTTGCAGGAGCCACTATGGACGCGGAGACCCGTCTTCTTGCGAGGCTCGGCGGCCCTGACCAGCCCAGCCCCCACCCCGGCGCAGGAGCTACCACCGGCGCGTGTCCTGCC
>NW_026268543.1:15901-17642 GCF_000697945.3 Frankliniella occidentalis | reverse complement strand
CTACGCCGTTGCAAGAGCCTTCGTGGACGCGGAGACCCGTCTCCTTGCGAGGCTCGGCGGCCCTGACCAGCCCAGCCCCCACCCCGGCGCAGGAGGCAAGCCAGGAGGCAAGCCAGGAGGCAAGCCAGGAGGCAAGCCAGGAGCCAGCTGGGTCCCAAGGAGCTACACCAGCCGCGAAAAAGAAGTTCAACGGGAGGCAAAGGCGGAGGAAGAAGGAGAGGGAGGCCAAGCTTCTTAACGTGAGTTCGGGTAGAGCCTTTCACAGTCAGCTGCAGTGCTACGGCTTGGTTTAGAGAGGACGTTTGATACACAAATAAATAATTTCCGAAATACTGCAGGTACAGTCCGATCATGCTGTCGTTGAGTCAGCGCCCACCCCGGTGCAGGAGCAGGAGACACAGCCACCACTGGCGCTGGCCAGCCCAGACCTGGCTGTAACCACAACCACCGCTGAGGCTGAGACACAGGAACAGTCCCAAGCAGCTGCTGTGGTTCAGCAAAAAGCAGCCGCAAGCCCTGTTACCGCGCGGGATGCACATGCACAACCTGTGGTGAGTCATTATTATGTCTAGATTTGGATGTCTACGCCATTTACAAAGTTTAATTAATTAAATCCGTCTGAAAATAGCCTGAGGGAAGGGTTATGCGACCACGGCACAGAGTGTGCTACGTCGAGCCTCTTGGGGGAACGCCACCACGCAAACGGACCAAAAGAACAGCCGTCGTCTCTGTGGTTAGTGAAATGCAGCTTAATGGATTAATTCGCAAAGGGAAATTGGACATTTTGCACATCCTTGAAAATTCTGCAGGAAGAGTCTGATGATGCTATCATTGAGTCAGCGCCCACCCCGGTGCAAGAGCAGGAGCCACCACTGACGCTGGCCAGCCCAGACCTGGCTGTAACCACCGCTGAGGCTGAGACACAGGAACAGTCCCAAGCAGCTGCTGTGGTTCAGCAAATAGCAGCCGCAAGCCCTGTCACCGCGCGGGATGCACATGCAAAACCTGTGGTGAGTCATTATTATGTCTAGATTTGGATGTCTACGCCATTGACAAAGTAGAAGCCTCTGGCTTCTTCCGCTTCCATACCTGACAGGGTCCGGGTGGGCCGCCGTCTCCACACAGCTGCTTGGCGGGTTGGCCTAACCCTGCCGTGCGGGGGACTTTTCACGTTCCTTGCGGCTCATCGAACGAGAGGGCCAAAAATACGTCGAAATGATGACTTTTTGACGAGCCGATGTCGACTCGACGAATATATCGATGCGACGTTTCTGCCCAGCTTGGCCCCTTCATCTTTAATTTTTACTTCCTATTGAAATATGAAAGAAAGCCATGCCACTCAAATCCACATCATATCTGCTTGCACAATACAAAACGCTGAATTTGACTTTAAAAACGACCTTTTCTTTGAATACCCGCAGGAGCCGGTACCCGGTGCACGGAGGCCTTTCGTACCCTTCTCCAAGAGGACAAAGGACCCCCCGCGTGCAAAAGTTACCCCTCTACCCGCTATTAAAAAAAAAACACGGCCAGAACCTACCCCAAAAGGACCTTCTGCGAAGAAGAGGCGGCGGCAATAATATAGCAATGTAGTCAAAAATATAACAATATTGAAATAATTTGGGATGCTCCCGTTACTTTTTACAAGACAGTAATTAATCTCTAGTTGTTTTTTTCATCAAGTTTTTTCCAATCTCTGAGATATGTCAGAAAGAGTAAAATGTCTCAAAAGTTGTATTAT
>NW_026268543.1:8602-12559 GCF_000697945.3 Frankliniella occidentalis | reverse complement strand
GCTAAGGTAATGCATAAAGGTAGCATGACTGTCTGAGATCTATTTCACCTTGTGCCTCGATACTTCTTGGTGCGGTGGATTGATCAATGAGACGATTAGATCTGTGTTCCTTTCCTAACATTTTGTGCCTATGGAGTGGGTCTTTAGGTGCGGGTAAAACCCAGTGCCTGGACTGAGTCCTTTGGTGCAGTGTGTGGATGTAAAACAGTTCAGTGGGTCATGTTAGTGTAATAAAAGAAACTGTAGGGGATCAATTTCCATTCCAGAACTCACAAGTTGCATGTGTGCACATCAATCAATCAATCAGACACCTATAGGGTCCCTTGTGAAATCCTTTGTGATATCTACCAATTTTGTACCAAGAGATTCGGAAAGGGCAGATAGCTCTCTCTTTACCACTGTAGACAAGAATTTGTAACTAACCATGCAAACTTTTCGTTCTTTTTAAAGGGATGCTGGAATTTTGTTGTTGTGAAGACAGCCAGCCTCTATTGTTGAACAGGAGGGGACTCCCAAGGTCTGGTAAGATCCCTCCAACTGAACAGTTTTTTCTAATTAAAAAGTTGGATATTTATATGTAGTTCCCATTTCAATTTACTGTTTACCCTGCTTCCTAGCTGTGTTGTTATTTACCTATCTCAATTACAACATTTTTTTTGGTTGCAGACAACATTTATGTGACTCAAAGTTATATATACTAAACCCTTTTCCTGGGCTTGATTGGTACCTAATGCATTTTGCTTCTCGTTTTTGCCAATTTTTCTTTGGACATATTTATGAATGAAACCAGATTTTCTGGAATTATTGTAAAGAGCTCACTATTACAAAAATATAACATCTGTTTATCACATGAAAATTGCACTTTGTTGTTGCATTTGTTAATTAACTGTCACCCTCTCAAATATTACATTTGGTGTGAATCTATTGAAACCTTGAACTCTCTGGCATAAGGACTATATAAATCTTTTTAAACATGAAGTTGTAGTCATCAGCTTTGTTTTGAATTACCTTGATGGTGTCTTGGGCTTGTTTATTTTACCCAACAAGGGGCCCCGCTTGGGAAAATGAATATGGAATAACGGTCACAAGCATTTACAACTAGCTCAAATTTAACCCATTGCTTTAACGTAAGCAATTCTCACACAGCAAGTAAATGCTCAAAATCAGAACACGGTACCTATTTGGTTTTAGACTAGTCTCTTCAAGGAGTAGAGGAATGAGTTAAAACAAAAATGAAATGTTATCTATAGTGTTATGACTGTTACAACAGTCTGTAATCTGCTGCATATTTTGATTCCAAACACCCCTACACTTCTACTGATTAGTACATCTACAGATTAAATTCCAGTTTGGTCAGGACTTGTCATTTATTTGCAACACGAATGATAATATATGCCTTTGACAACCCCTTGCCTTACTGTGCTATTAATTTTCATTCTCATACTCAGCGTGTTGAGTGAATCGGGAGCTACGAAAGAAAGAATGAGAGTAATATCCCTCGACACCAGCCTCAGAATTTTTATTCATTAACGAATATATACAATCACATTTTAAAGAGATTCAGGCAAAGTTCTTCTTATCTCCTCATTCGGATACTGAAAAGAAAGGAAACATTGCTCTATAGTCACTGTTATGGAAGATATAAACAGAGTCTAAAGATTAAGCCACTCACCTTAATCTACCCTGTTTGCAGTCCGTTATTCTCCACTTGATGAAAATGAGGAAATGTGTGTCCAAATGTGCACTGCCTCAGAGTAATTGCTTTGAAGAATGACCTGGGGAGCAAATAAAAGAAATCAATTAGACCAGACTAGTTAGGAAACAGCCTACATCAAAAGAGGTACTTCATCGGTTCTTACAATCTCTAGGAAGAAATTGTCTCGCAAAATATGAGCATATGCGAGTCCAAGGAATTTGTGGTACGGCAGCAGTGCAGAAGACGTTCGCTTGGCAATTCCTCAACAACCAGGGTGATGCTGGCCAGTCTGGCAGCTATTTATCCTCGAGGAGTATCCTGAAAAACCACAATTACATGTATCAGTCGATGGTAGTGACAATCTAGTTTGCTACAAATTTAAGTTTGCAGTTGCCAATCCAAGAACAAAGCCATAGCAATTTGACAAAAACCACACCCAAATTAAACATTAACGCACACACACACACACACACACAAATTTGGAGGCAAGGCTAAAGTATGAAGATGGTGCTTTAGGCCAAGCAGCAGTGTGTCAGTCAACCTCGCAGTTTTTTTTTTTTTTTTTTTTTTCAAAAGCATTAGCTAGCCTGAAGAAAAGGTCAAACAAAATAAAACAAATCGAAAAAAAGAAGCCAAAATCATTTGAACAATCGCAGCAAAGGCAAATGGAGGATAACAAAGCGTTGAGGCCGAGCCCAGCCGAGCCCCCGCAAACCACATTTTCAAGAAAGGTTATGGTAGAAGACGACACCACAAACTCCAAAAGAGCGGAGAAAATTTAGACTACGAAAACGAGCACAATTTTTAGAGGCAAGAAGACTTACGCTCGCAATGAGTAGAATGAAGACAGACAATGACACACTACAACAGCAGCAAAACACCGATTCTGAAAACGAAATGTTCGTCTGTCTGCTTTTGTACGCGCTATTTGCACTCGCACTGCGCATAACGATCTCGTAGTGTGTCGATAGTGCGTATCACATAACTTTGAAGGCGGCGAGGAAAAGAACAACAAACCCACAAAGCACATTGTGTTTACTGTAGTTATTATTGCGTGTAGTGTGAATCTGTGAAGTGAAACCATGCAGTGAGATTTCGAACATGACAACCGGGCGTCGGGTAAACAGAAAAAGAGTCGTTGCCAACTCGCCTGTAATAGTGAAATGTGGACAAATTTCTTGTCTAAAGACGAAGCCAGCTTTTAAATTGCTGCCTAATAGTGATCCCGCTGGACCAGGCCTAGGCTATCTGCTGTCAACATGGAGATAGCTATGGAAAGGTGCTGCTGCTGCTACCAGAGTGGAGTCAAGGTAGGCACTAGGACCCCTCAAGTGTTTGAGTGTTAAACTGGACTGCGAGAAACAACATAGTGCAATGTAAACAACAACAGACATCTCAAAGTTGCACGAACCAAGTAATGGCACACACACTCATACCATTTATTTGTTTTCAACAAATAGACGGTCCATATTTCAAGAAGAATTAAGGAAATCGTCACTGGAAAAACACTACAGTAAAAACTAGTGCAAATGAACCTTCATTGTTACGATGGACTTACTCGAGGTCATACATAGTTATGTGAAACTGAACTGTTAAATGAGGAAAATAAGCGGATCATACTGGCTCCAGTCCTGATTTCCTTACTCCTTCTCGAAACACGCAGAGCATGAACCGTCTATTAGAGCTCTAATTAACAAAACCTTCCTCGTATCTCTATCATTACACCTCGCAATCAATTACCGTTTTAAAAATTGCCACAAGCGTGAACTAGTAGAGTTTCACTTGCTGAAAGCGGGCCTTTGTGTTGTGAGTTTTGTTTCCGCCACAAAAAGTATAAACCTGTGTTGGAAGATCTTAGTCTGTTTTGGCTGATTAGGGACCATCCAGAAAGTACGCCCGATTTTTCTAAGATTCGTTCAGCGAAAAAGGGAAATGAGCGCCTGCGAGGCTCAAGGTAGGCCAGCCCGCAGAACACACATGCACTCCATACGAGAAGTTGCCTACCCACCAGGCGCTCCGAGAGCTAGCACAGGATGAACTTGGCAGTTTTGGAACAGCGAATCACGGACGTACTTTGTGGATGATCCCTTATTTGTGGCCTCAAGTCAGTGGTCTCAGATTAGGCCGAAAATCTCATGTCCTACGGTTGCAAATCTCATGTCTCCGAGACATGAGATTTGCTACCGTAGGACATGAGACTGCCGCCTCGGGATATGGCGGCACTCTCATGTCCTATGGTAGCAAATCTCATGTCTCGGAGA
>NW_026268543.1:4029-8552 GCF_000697945.3 Frankliniella occidentalis | reverse complement strand
CTCAGCTGGGCACCCGAAACGCGTGAACACGTGGTCGACCAGGGCTCTGGCTACCACCTCGGCGTGGTTGCTGGGCACCGGGATCGCCTCCGGCCACTTGGTGAAGTAGTCGGTGACGACCACGAGGAAGCGGTTGCCTCTGGAGGTCGTCGGGAAGGGGCCGGCCAGGTCCACGCCGACGCGTTCCCAGGGGACGCCGACGTTGTGCAGCCGCAGAGGCGCGCGACGGTGCACGTTCGGGCCTTTCTTCCCCCTGCACAGGCGACAGGACATGACGTACAGTTTGACCTCCTGGCACAGGCCGACCCAGAAGTATTTGGCCCGAATCTTGTTGATTGTCTTGTTGTAGCCGAGGTGTCCTCCGGAGCCAGGCTGGTCGTGGAACTGCTGCAGGATGTCCAGGACGAAGACCCGCGGGAGAACGGTCTGCATGGTCTCCCGGCGGCCGTAGTTGTCCTCGAAACGGCGTTTAAGGACGCCGTCAACCAGCCTAAGAGAGTCCCACTGCAAGAACAGGCCTTTGGTCTTAGTGCTGGAGCTGGACAAGCTGGTCTCGGATGGCGGGCTGCCGCGTTCCATGGCTCGCAGGATGGGGTAGATGTCGTCGTCCGCGCGCTGGGCTCTCCGCAGGTCAGCCGCTGAAGGCACGGTGGTGTCCTCCAGGCGGATACGGTTGACCGGGGCCTCAGCGCGCTCCTCGTGGCGGACACAGTGACGGCACAGGGCGTCACATGGCCGACGGGACAAGGCGTCAGCGTTCCCGTGGAGTCGGTCAGGCCTGTGGACAACTTGGAAGTCGTAGGCCTCCAGCCGCTCAAACCAGCGGGCCAGCTGGCCCTCGACCTTGTCGCGCAGGGTACGGAGCCACTTCAGGGCGGCGTGGTCCGTGCGGACAACAAACGGGGCGCCAGTCAGGTAGTGGTGGAAGTGCCCCAGGGCCTGGACGATGGCGAACAGCTCCTTCCGGGTGACGCAGTAGTTGCGCTTGGCCTTGTCCAAGGTCTCGCTGAAGTACGCGATGACGCGCTCCTCCCCCCGTTGGACCTGGGAAAGCACAGCGCCGACGGCAAAGTTTGAGGCATCACAGTCCAAAACAAACGTGCCGCCGTTGGGGTTGGGGTAGGACAGAATCGGGGGCGAAGTCAGGGCTTCCCGGAGCGCGTCGAAGGACTTCTGCGCCTCCGGAGTCCACACGAAGGGGCGGTCCTTCTCCCGCAGCTGGTTCAGGGGCTGGGACAGGCGCGCGTAGTCCTGCACAAAGCTACTGTAGTACTGGGTTAGCCCAAGGAAACTGACAACCTGCGACTTGTCCTTGGGCACCGGCCACTTCTTCACTTTGTCGCACTTCGCGGGATCCGTAGCCACGCCGGCCTCGGAGATGATGTGGCCGAGGTAGGCCAGCTGGCGGGTGAAGAGGCTGCACTTCTTCGGGTTGAGCAGAAAGTGGCCCTCACGGATCCGTAGGAAGACGCGCTCGAGCCGCTCGAGCGCCTGGGAAAAGGTTTGCCCAGGCACCACGATGTCGTCCAGGTAGACCCGGGCGATGTCGTGGGGCACCATGCGGTCCATCAGTCGCTGGAAGGTGGCCGGGGCATTGCAAAGGCCAAACGGCATCCTGACAAACTCATAGAGGCCGTGTCCTGGAACACAGAACGCCGTCTTTTCCGTGGCAGACGGGGTGAGGGGAATGTTCCAGTATCCGCACTTGAGATCCAGGGACGAAAACCAGGACGCCCCACGAAGTGAGTCCAGGATGTCGTCGATGCGGGGCAGAGGGTACGCGTCCTTGCGAGTGACGGAGTTGAGACGGCGAAAGTCAATCGCAAAGCGCGGCGTGCCGTCTTTCTTACCAACGAGGACGACGGGCGAAGCCCAGGGTGACTGCGACGGACGAATCACCTTCTGCTCCAGCATCTCGCCGATGCACTTGTCGGCGATGGACTGCTTCTGGAAGTCCAGCCGCCGCGGTGCCTGCTTGATGGGGGCCGTGGTGCCGGTCTCGATGTCGTGCTCGACCATCGTGCAGTGACCGATTTCCCCGCCGCAGGAAAAGATGTCCTGGAACTCCACCAGTAGGCCTCTCACCTGCTGGAGCTGGGCGGGGGTCAGGTCCTCACTGCAACGGCCAAGTAGGTCGGCAAGGGGCTGGGGCAGATCGCCCGCTAAACTGGTGGTGGTGGTGGCAGTCTCGGCGGCGTTGACGGGCGTTGTCCCAGGCAGCGCGAGGTGCGCGACGCACGTGGACGGCGTCAGCGTCACGGCTCGGCGGCTGGTGTTGTGCACCATGACACACAGGCCGCGGCCGTCCTGGTCGGCGAGAAGCTCGGGGGACACAAGGATACCTTTGGAGGTGCACGCTGGGCGAAGCTCCGCTTGAACCTCGAAGCTCTCCGCACGAGTCCACGAGACCCGTTCTCCTGAGGGCTCGGGCAGCGGTTCTTTACGCTGCCCGCGCCCCTCCCGACACGAATGGGTGGCCAGCCTATCCGTGCCGAGGACTGTGCGAGCAACAACTCCGAACACAGTTCTCAGCGTGGGAGTAACCTCCACCACACTCTCTAAATCCGCATACCAGATGTCGCATCCCTTGATGTGCACCGCAACAGCTTGACTCGTGCCGGGCTGGATGGTGACACGGCCCACAGCCTCCACGCGCATGGACAGCTCCGTCTCCGCGGGCGCCGTGGTCACGCGGGTCATGCGGACGCGCTCGCCGCCGTCCCGCAGAACCATGGTGTCGTTGGCGATGTCCAGGGTCTCCACGTAGGCTGCAATGAAATCCCCGCCAAGAAGGCAGTCGTCGTGGATCTCACCCTCGTAGACGTGCATGGGGATGCTGGCGGCCTGGAGCGAGAGCTCGACATAGCGCGGGCCGAAGAGGCCGGACAGAGGAGCGGCGCTGCCGGCGTTGCGCATGCGGATGGCGGTGGAGGCCGGCGGCGGGTCAGGCAGGAGGCCGCGCTTGAGGATGGTGAGGGTGGCGCCCTGGTCCACCAGGAAGCGACACGGCCGGCCGGACACGCGGCCGTCGATGTGCCACGAGACGCGCGGAAGCAGTGGCGGCGGTTTCGTGGGCAGCAGGGCTGGCCGCCCAGAAGGGCTGGCCTGGGTACGGCTCACCGAAGCCGACGACGTGGCCGCCGTCGCGGCTACTGACCGTTTCCCGACCCGTGGGGCTTGCTGCGGCGGTCGTCGTCGTCGCGACGGTCCCGCCGGTCTCCATGGCGGCGATCGCGTCGGGGTAGGTCGGCAGCCTTCTTGCGGCAACTGCGCTGGAAGTGGCCCTCCATGTTGCAGTAGAAGCAGACCACTGCCTTGTTACCACGGCGGTGGGGTGAGCGGGAGCGGGTGCGAGAGCGGCGCGCGGAGGACCCGCGCCTCGAACCCGAGGGGGAGCGGGAGCGGCGCCGGCTCGGCTGCCGCAGGGAGTCTCGCAGGCGGTCCAGGGCGGCGACCAGCGCGCCGTCGGTGCTGCTGCCTTGTTGCGAGACAACAGCACGGCGCACGTCTGCGCCGTCAGTGGACCCCGCGGAGCTGGCGGAGTGGTCCCTGTCCTTCGCAACAGAAACCTGCGCGACTTGCGCAGAGCGTCCCCGCTTGGCGGACGGCTCGAGCAGGTCCACGGACTCAATGTGGAGGGCCGCGGTGAGCGCCTCACTGAGTGTGGACGTCTGGCGTAGGCGGGTGGCACGGCGCAGCTCAGCGTCGGCGATGCCCGCCAGGAACACGTCGCTGGCCGTGGTCTGGATGGCGTCCTCGGGCCAGGACGGGTGCGCCAAGCGCGCCAGGCGGGCGACGTCCGCGGAGAAGTCCCGGAGGGACTCACCAGTCTTCTGCGTCCGCCGTTTCAGCTCGGCGGCCGCGACGGAGGCAGCCTGGGCCGCTCCGTAATGCTCGTTGAGCCGCTCGCGCAGGCGGTCGAAATTCTCGTAGTCAGCGGGAGGGAGGGTCTGGACGATGTCCGCGGCCGGCCCGTGGAGGGAGGCGAGGAGGCGCCGACCACACTCCTCACGGCCCCAGCCGTTCTTACGGGCAGCGCTCTGGAACTGCACCTCGAACACCCCCCAGGCGCGTGACCCGTCGAAGGTGGGCGGCTTTACCGGACCACGGGAGTCCAGGGCGTTGGCATGGAGGTGCAGCTCGGAGATCCTCTCGACAAGCTGTCCCTGCCGCTCCATGAACTGCCCCTGGCGCTCCTGGGCAGCGGCCGACACGGCGACCCATCGCGCCAGCAACTGCTCCAGGTCCGGGGGCGGCGTCTGCGACCTCCGCGAACCCTCCCCGTCCCTCCTGCGATTGCTGGGCATGATGGTCACTTCCGGCCGGGTTCGAAATTCAACACTTCTGACACCAAATGTTATAAATCACAAGTCGGGATCAGAAGGTGTTTATTCTCCGAGAGCCAGGACAGAAGTGGGCGCTTCAAGAATGTAGCATGGCAACGCTCGCGACAGTGGAAGCGCATGCGCGTGGATGCGCCGAGTGGTGGAAAGTCGCCACAATGTAATACACACTTTATAACA
>NW_026268543.1:0-3979 GCF_000697945.3 Frankliniella occidentalis | reverse complement strand
TAGCAAATCTCATGTCTCGGAGACATGAGATTTGCTACCATAGGACATGAGAGTGCCGCCTCAGGACATGAGATTTTCGTGGTGGTCGAACCCGACGTGAGCTCCGTCGAGCTGGTACCCCCCCGGCCAATCTCAACCTCAATCTCATGTCTCATCTAATGTCTCATCAATCTCAACTCCTGCTGATCTCATGTCCTGTAAGCCTGTCCATGCGCGTGGAGGCTGTGGGCCGTGTCACCATCCAGCCCGGCACGAGTCAAGCTGTTGCGGTGCACATCAAGGGATGCGACATCTGGTATGCGGATTTAGAGAGTGTGGTGGAGGTTACTCCCACGCTGAGAACTGTGTTCGGAGTTGTTGCTCGCACAGTCCTCGGCACGGATAGGCTGGCCACCCATTCGTGTCGGGAGGGGCGCGGGCAGCGTAAAGAACCGCTGCCCGAGCCCTCAGGAGAACGGGTCTCGTGGACTCGTGCGGAGAGCTTCGAGGTTCAAGCGGAGCTTCGCCCAGCGTGCACCTCCAAAGGTATCCTTGTGTCCCCCGAGCTTCTCGCCGACCAGGACGGCCGCGGCCTGTGTGTCATGGTGCACAACACCAGCCGCCGAGCCGTGACGCTGACGCCGTCCACGTGCGTCGCGCACCTCGCGCTGCCTGGGACAACGCCCGTCAACGCCGCCGAGACTGCCACCACCACCACCAGTTTAGCGGGCGATCTGCCCCAGCCCCTTGCCGACCTACTTGGCCGTTGCAGTGAGGACCTGACCCCCGCCCAGCTCCAGCAGGTGAGAGGCCTACTGGTGGAGTTCCAGGACATCTTTTCCTGCGGCGGGGAAATCGGTCACTGCACGATGGTCGAGCACGACATCGAGACCGGCACCACGGCCCCCATCAAGCAGGCACCGCGGCGGCTGGACTTCCAGAAGCAGTCCATCGCCGACAAGTGCATCGGCGAGATGCTGGAGCAGAAGGTGATTCGTCCGTCGCAGTCACCCTGGGCTTCGCCCGTCGTCCTCGTTGGTAAGAAAGACGGCACGCCGCGCTTTGCGATTGACTTTCGCCGTCTCAACTCCGTCACTCGCAAGGACGCGTACCCTCTGCCCCGCATCGACGACATCCTGGACTCACTTCGTGGGGCGTCCTGGTTTTCGTCCCTGGATCTCAAGTGCGGATACTGGAACATTCCCCTCACCCCGTCTGCCACGGAAAAGACGGCGTTCTGTGTTCCAGGACACGGCCTCTATGAGTTTGTCAGGATGCCGTTTGGCCTTTGCAATGCCCCGGCCACCTTCCAGCGACTGATGGACCGCATGGTGCCCCACGACATCGCCCGGGTCTACCTGGACGACATCGTGGTGCCTGGGCAAACCTTTTCCCAGGCGCTCGAGCGGCTCGAGCGCGTCTTCCTACGGATCCGTGAGGGCCACTTTCTGCTCAACCCGAAGAAGTGCAGCCTCTTCACCCGCCAGCTGGCCTACCTCGGCCACATCATCTCCGAGGCCGGCGTGGCTACGGATCCCGCGAAGTGCGACAAAGTGAAGAAGTGGCCGGTGCCCAAGGACAAGTCGCAGGTTGTCAGTTTCCTTGGGCTAACCCAGTACTACAGTAGCTTTGTGCAGGACTACGCGCGCCTGTCCCAGCCCCTGAACCAGCTGCGGGAGAAGGACCGCCCCTTCGTGTGGACTCCGGAGGCGCAGAAGTCCTTCGACGCGCTCCGGGAAGCCCTGACTTCGCCCCCGATTCTGTCCTACCCCAACCCCAACGGCGGCACGTTTGTTTTGGACTGTGATGCCTCAAACTTTGCCGTCGGCGCTGTGCTTTCCCAGGTCCAACGGGGGGAGGAGCGCGTCATCGCGTACTTCAGCGAGACCTTGGACAAGGCCAAGCGCAACTACTGCGTCACCCGGAAGGAGCTGTTCGCCATCGTCCAGGCCCTGGGGCACTTCCACCACTACCTGACTGGCGCCCCGTTTGTTGTCCGCACGGACCACGCCGCCCTGAAGTGGCTCCGTACCCTGCGCGACAAGGTCGAGGGCCAGCTGGCCCGCTGGTTTGAGCGGCTGGAGGCCTACGACTTCCAAGTTGTCCACAGGCCTGACCGACTCCACGGGAACGCTGACGCCTTGTCCCGTCGGCCATGTGACGCCCTGTGCCGTCACTGTGTCCGCCACGAGGAGCGCGCTGAGGCCCCGGTCAACCGTATCCGCCTGGAGGACACCACCGTGCCTTCAGCGGCTGACCTGCGGAGAGCCCAGCGCGCGGACGACGACATCTACCCCATCCTGCGAGCCATGGAACGCGGCAGCCCGCCATCCGAGACCAGCTTGTCCAGCTCCAGCACTAAGACCAAAGGCCTGTTCTTGCAGTGGGACTCTCTTAGGCTGGTTGACGGCGTCCTTAAACGCCGTTTCGAGGACAACTACGGCCGCCTGGAGACCATGCAGACCGTTCTCCCGCGGGTCTTCGTCCTGGACATCCTGCAGCAGTTCCACGACCAGCCTGGCTCCGGAGGACACCTCGGCTACAACAAGACAATCAACAAGATTCGGGCCAAATACTTCTGGGTCGGCCTGTGCCAGGAGGTCAAACTGTACGTCATGTCCTGTCGCCTGTGCAGGGGGAAGAAAGGCCCGAACGTGCACCGTCGCGCGCCTCTGCGGCTGCACAACGTCGGCGTCCCCTGGGAACGCGTCGGCGTGGACCTGGCCGGCCCCTTCCCGACGACCTCCAGAGGCAACCGCTTCCTCGTGGTCGTCACCGACTACTTCACCAAGTGGCCGGAGGCGATCCCGGTGCCCAGCAACCACGCCGAGGTGGTAGCCAGAGCCCTGGTCGACCACGTGTTCACGCGTTTCGGGTGCCCAGCTGAGTTGCACTCCGACCAAGGCAGCACCTTCGAGGCCAAGGTCTTCAAGGCTGTCTTGGACATCATGGGCGTCCGCAAGACCAGAGCGACGCCCCTGCACCCCCAATCGGACGGCGCTGTCGAGCGCCTCATACGGTCTGTGGTCCAGCAGGTCAGCATCCTGGCCAAGGACCAACACGGCACTTGGGACTTGCAGGTGCCGCTGGTGATGCTGAGCCTGCGCGTGGCTCCCCACACCACCACGGGCGTCTCGCCTGCCATGATGATGTTCGGCCGGGACATCAACGTCCCCGCCACCATGGCGCGCGGGCCCGTTCCGCAGCAGGAGGCGCCGCGGCTGCCCCGCTCCGAGTACCCCTCCTGGCTGTACCACCGGCTGCAGGACCTGCACCACACGGTCCGGGAGCGGGCCGACATCGCGTCCTGGCGCATGAAGGAGCGCTACGACCTCAGAGCGCGGCGGCCCAACTACAACCCAGGAGACACCGTGTGGTTCTACAACCCGCGACGGAAGATCGGCCGCACTTCCAAACTGTGCTCCTGGTGGGAAGGACCATACGTGGTCCTTAACAAACTTTCGGAAGTGACTTTCCGCATCCGGCAAGAGGACAAGCCGTTGTCAAAACCTCGCGTGGTCCACGCTGATAGACTTGCACCTGCTGTGCCCAGAGTCTCAGTAAATTGTTAGTTTTTAAGAGTTGTTCATCGTACTATTTGTCGCGTTCTCACCCTCCTGTTTGGTTTTCTAGTTCTCGTCTGCATGTCGCGTGTTAAACTCCGTCTATTTGTCATCGCGTTTTAATATTTGTGGTAAATTCCAGGTCCTTTTAAAAGAGGAGGGATAGTGTTATAAAGTGTGTATTACATTGTGGCGACTTTCCACCACTCGGCGCATCCACGCGCATGCGCTTCCACTGTCGCGAGCGTTGCCATGCTACATTCTTGAAGCGCCCACTTCTGTCCTGGCTCTCGGAGAATAAACACCTTCTGATCCCGACTTGTGATTTATAACAATATTTGTTCGCGTCGGTTGGAAAGAAAACCATAGTTTAGAATGAATCGGATATGTCTTCGGTTAGAAACTTTTAACACGCCCCTGCGTTTGGTTCTATGTTC
>NW_026268542.1:11678-11982 GCF_000697945.3 Frankliniella occidentalis | reverse complement strand
AGTTGGTTGCGACAGCTACTGAAATGTTCGCTGCCTCGACTAAGTAGTTGGCTGCGTTAGGGAAGAATGTTCGATATTCCCATACTAGGGAACATGCTTTAATACATGTGTACATGCCTATGTACACATTTATAAATGTATACATGCCCATGTACACATCTTTTAATGTGTACATACAACCGTTAGTTTGTACACTTTGAAAGATGTGTACACGGGAATGTACACATTTATAAATGTTTATATGGGTATGTACACATTATTTAAAGCATACATGCCATGTACACTTTATTTACAGTGTACAATG